>NW_010393180.1:51572-57417 GCF_000710305.1 Buceros rhinoceros silvestris | reverse complement strand
GCAGGAAAAAGCTGTCCCACTGCAAGTCAGTGGAAAGCTTCTCTCTCCATCTGCTGCAAGCAAAATCAGACTACTGTTGTGTGAGGCCTGTTTCAAATATTAAACTACATTATCTCCTAGCTAAAACATTTAAAAATACTGGCAAATAAAGTCATTCTGTTTTCACAATTAAAATAAAAAATTAAATTAAGACACGCTTTTCTGGCATGTGCTAAAGTTCATGCAACAGAGATAATCACATTTTCAAATAAATATATTGCAGCACAATGGAGTTCAGGTAACAAAGAGAAGCAGGTTTAAGCTACTTCAAGTACTTTAAAGTCATGACAAGAACTACCTAAAGCAAAACCTATGTCTTGCACAGGAAAAATTGGGCATAGCTATTTGACACAGGGATGCTCTGTATTTGATATTGCGTATGCGGTACCAACAAGTTTGTATTCACCGTATGGAGCACAGAGCATATTGGGAACCTACACAAGTGATTCTTTCTGCATTGCAATTAGAGACTCTTAACATAGAGAAGTAATATTTTTTCCCCAGTGTCAGTCAATGCATATTAAAAGACATCTGACAGAAACCATAAAAAATAAAGTAGCTTGCTCTCTTTTGTTTTCAAAAAGTGGCTGACAACAGTATCACGTTCAGAAAAGATTAGCTACTATGACTTTGCTTATTCAGATGTGAGTGATAAAGTCTGGAAATTAGTCCAGCTGAGCTTCCCATCTGTGATCCCTATATACCTTTGATTCTTACTGAGAAATTTCAGCAGAGCAGTCTCAAAAGTTACTTCTTTCCCACTGAAAACTGAAACTTGCTCCTAAGTTTACCCTGCCATAGAGGAGACCTCTTGCTCAACTGGAAAGCAGAAATAAGTGAACTTCCCACTGTTCGGTAGAAAAAGTTCTTGATGGTGGGTTTTACCTCTGCTGGCTTGCCAACACCAACGATAATCAACTTGCCATCCTCCAGGCCAACAAGGATGTGGCTATATTCTTTGGTGACAGAAATGCAGTGAATTGGCAGTCGCATGGCTAAGGGGGAGATGCTCAGACTCAGGCTGGAATGAACAAGAACCGCACAAAGAAAGCATGTCATGATATGTTTGCATAAACTGTGAAGAATTACGCTGCAGTTGAAATTGTTATCCACAGGATGCACTATAAAACACAGTTTTTCAAGCATCCAGTTTGCAATTTCAATTATTATAAACTCCTAAGGAACAATCTAATTGTACCCCAGAATACAGCTCCAATAAAAAAAAAGGCATGGATGGGTAAGTCAGTAAATTAAGACATTTTCACTGAAGAACAGTAACATTAGTCTCGTAATTGCCTGAGTAATGAAAATCATTCCCATACTGAGGAGCAATAGAGCTCAGAGTGCAGCAGTAAGTGAAGTTAAAAATTCAGTGCAGAACTACATGAGGCTTGATCCTGCAGTTGTCAAGTGTCCAGTGACTGATCAGACACAGGGACAATCACAGCTTGCAGATGTCAGACACACAGTTCTTCCTAAAGTCTGGGAGTTCTAGGTGTATAATAGGGATAAATGCCTGGGAAGAAATGGTTCTGATACAACCTCTCATTTTACTTTTTTCCCCTAGTTCCCCCCCTCAAAGAGTTTTTTCAGGAACACAGGAAAAAGCAATGGGTACCACCTACAGCACCAAGCAAAGTCCACGTGACAGCCATTTCTCAATAAGCCTTTGTATATGCATCTCAGTAGTAAACTTATTGATGGTGGTATGTTACCTGTAGAGATCCCGTATGGAAAGAAATCCCTGTAAGCTGCCCATCACGATATACTCGCCAGTCACACATATATCTGATACTTCCTCCTTCAGAGTCTCAGAACCCAGATATTTTCCATTGACAGAATAGAGATGCAATGCATTCTTATCCTGAACAGATCAAAAATAAATCTGTCACAGAGGACTGACTGAATTAAGAGTGTATTATTTGCATCTTTAGCTCACTAACAGGCACTATACTTGGGCAATAACCCACAGAAAATATTGCTGGAACAGTTTCCTTGCTGCATGATGCAAGAGTACTGAGCCTATATGCAAAGTGTAGGTATACCAGGTCCTGTACAGAAATTTTTGAAGTTATTCCTCATTACCTCTTGAGGAAACATGGTAATATCTTACCTATCCATCTAATCAATTCTAAATTTTCTGGAAACATCCATGGATTTAACAGACAGGTCCCTATTTTATAAGGACTTTTGTTATGGAAGGAGAAAGGAAGAGACCACTCTTCTCTTCACCTCTGCTGTCATCCTTCCTCTCCCTCACCCCAAACTGAAAAGCAGAAAGAAATAGGCATATGCTAGATCTAGAAGCATTTTCTGGTCAAGGTAATGAATTTTTGACAGGTTAAAGATGCAGCTAATACAATCGTCTTAAGTTCTTCCACCCTGACAATACTTTTTTCTCTTCTCTCCCTGTCTTCCCAATGCAGCTAGCATGCCTGTATCTAGTAAATTTGTCTTCCAAGAAATTTCCTATGCTCATGGAAATCGTAACAGTTGTACCTTTATTAAAGCACAGCTACTCAACAGACAGAATAAGCTACACTGTGAGCCTTACAGCTCTCTCCAGTCCAAAACTAAAAAATATCAGTGCAGTCACTGGCTATCTTGCACCCTCAACTTATTGCTCTCCTTATAAGCCTCAGTTTCTGTGCACAATTTAACCTGTTTCCCCTAGTTTTTCATTTCAAAGCAGATCTCCCAGGAAGATTGATCAACGCACGTGAAGGCATTTTTCTTGCACATGTTCGCAGATTTTCATGAAACTTAGAGGAGCACAGTATGTCTGATTTATCTTTAATCACATTTCACTCAAATTGACTAGCAAAATAAAAAAATAAGAGAACACACACAACATGCTCAAAAAGCCTCACTACTTTAGGAAATAAGGATAAAGTTAGGTACATCTATGATTAAAGTCTTCAGTGAAAGAAACAGAGGTATTCCATGAACCTAAGTACCTTAAGAGTAGTCTTTCCTTCTATGCTGGTGTGGACAACTATATGGCCTTCCCAGGACACAGCCAGATTGGGAACACTCAGCAGGAGAGAACTCTCACAAGGCGGCCGCAAAGTCCTCACGTACTGACCTTTCCGAATAGTGTGGATAATAACAGTTCCATCCTGTAGTGACCAAATTTAGGTAAGTTGTTACACAGCATGTAAGTTACTGCAACACACAGAGTATTTAAATACAGAGGGAATATTTTGAAAGCACTTACATCCTTAATTGGAGATCAAGACTCTTGAGCATTAGGAACTTTACACAAAGAAGCCTTCCCCCCAAGGCCATGTACTATAAGTACATGAAAAAACAAACGCAAACAGGGCACGAGGGGACGGATAGGCAGCAAATCAGCCGTTTCATAGGCCACGCGTGAGCATTATGTGCAGTACAGAGTCAGAGTTCATCAGCCTGCCAGAGTAGTACAGTAAGGTAGAGCATGAGTAAGCTGCACAGAACCTTAAAGGTTAATGAAGCAGGGAAGAAACTGCCACAAAACTGGTTCTATGAGAAGCTTAAGATCTCCAAGTAAGTCCACACAGGATAACGCTCATCTATGCAGAATACAGAACATGGTAGTTAAGGCCTATGCTGTGCAGAGCAGTTTGACAGCCTGATTTAAGCACGCAGCAAGGGAGATGGCATGTATCTTCTTGATGTGCAAGGCTGAAGAAAAAAAATTGTGAATTAGTCACATTTTTTGTCTTATTCTTAATCAACTTCAAACATACTCTATGATTCAAGTAGAGAAAAGCAGAGAAAAGTATAAGGATGCTTACCCTGGATCCCGACACTGCCATATCCAGTTCAGTGCTGATGCCAACACTCGAAACTTCATCAGTATGCCCATAAAGGATCTGTAGTGGCTTAGGTGCCAGGCCTACAGGTACTCCTCCCTGAGAGTAACAAAAAGTGAAATGACACATTCTCTTGCAGCTGAAGGGCAAACGAAAAATAAATTTGTGGTATCTTCAGTATCAGTTGTGTGAGATGTCTATTTGATGCGGGCCAAAACCAAAGGCATAACTTGCCCACGCCAATTTCAATTTATTGCATTTTATGTCAGCAGTCCTCTTTACTGAAATCACATGAATGATCATACAGTTACTATGTAGATGTGAAAGACAATTACTTAGCAGACTTGTTTCTACCCCTTCAGATGTCCGGGTGTGCAAGGACTACAGTGAGCAGTCCTAATAGGAATTGTTCATCCACCCATTCACTCACTACTTCTTCACTTGTGTATCTGGGCTTGTTCAGTTGGTACAGTTTACCTGGAATTAAGCACTACCTCACAGCCAAGCTCAAAGAAGCTGAAAGCTATTTTGTTTAAAATCATAACAACTGTGCTTCGTTTTCTAAAGAAAAGTAAGGAAATAATCCTTCTCAGTGACTACCAGTAGCATGATATCCAAAGGAAATATTGCAATAATGCTCATTAAAAATAGTCATTATTCCAATATGACTGCAGGGTATCAAAATTATATATATAATATTATACTTTTGTTCCAGTGAGTGTGCTATCAGCATATACAGACTTATTCTCAAACCAATTCTAAGCAAGACCTGTGCTTAGAGAGAAGGTACAATAAATAGTTCCGCAGAGAACTCTTTATTCTCATTTCTGTGATAGAAATTTGATTGCCAAACAAGCCACAAAAGCCTGAAGAGTGCAGGAATACAGAGTAAGTGTCAAAAATACAGAGAAAGAGAACGACAGTACAGAGCAGACAAGCAGAACAGACAAGTTGGTGTGCAGTCCATTGCCACCACTTTGTGAAGACCAAGATAAAACTCTCACAAGAAGAATTTGCAATACATACAACATTATTTATCTATCCATTAAATAAAAAAATACATTAATTTTTTTAACAAAGAAAATCTAAACAAAGATAATCTCCAGAGGATGACTTAACTCACACTGAAAAGATAAAAAAACTAAAAAATTTCCAACATGTATCCCCCTTGAGATGAAAAAGTACTGTTGTGAGCAGTAAGGTCTCACCTTTTTGACTGTGTGCCACTGGTAGAAAGCACTTATTGAAAGAATTATACTCTCACTGTAAACACAGCTTCTACAAAACCACATGCTGTTATGCACCATTGTACCAGCTTAACGTACTGATTTCAGTGATAAGAACAAGGTGATCTGACCAAATGTACTGTCCATAACATGACAGCTCTCCCCCAGCTAATCCTATCTGTGTATCTGTAATGCAGCAATCAGAAATGACCACTTAAAATTCCTAACAATGGAAATGGCCTCACATTTTGAGTGTAAGTAGACACATGCATCACTGTCATTGTGTGAAAGCACAAGACCGATATTAAAGAACTCTAAAATACCAATGTAAATCCAGGTAACACACTAGTGTTGTGTTTGCTAACTCCTAGTGTAGTTATTAGTACTTCCCACAGAGGAAACACAACGCTAAAATGCAACTACGGGAGCGAACAGCAGCCTAAAAGTGTAAAGTATAAACACTGTTCTGACTCATTCCAGTAGCCTCAAGCAGTGTTGTCCCTTCCTCCGCCCTTCTATCCGTACAACGGGAGATAATATTTGCCTATCCCGAAAAAAAAAATCAATTAATTGTTTTAAGAGCGCCTCTGAAACACTGTACTTCTGCTATATAGTAACTAATGTGTATAGTGAATATTTCAAACAGAGAATGCAATGGGAGTAACAAAATTACTAAGGTAATAAATTTTATTGGACTCTCTTCCCCACAAATCTCAAAGAAAGAAAATCAAGAAACCATCATAGCAAAACAGAGAAGCATAAACAAGGATTCAGAAACCACTT
>NW_010393180.1:44408-51436 GCF_000710305.1 Buceros rhinoceros silvestris | reverse complement strand
GCTGAACTATTTGCCATATCATACAGGTAGTATCTCTGGAGCCTGAAATTAAATGAATTCCACAGTAGTCTATTGCCAAGGAGGTCACAATATCTAATAAAGGAAAGGAAACAGGAAGCTATCACATAGATAGTTAAGACTAATTTCCCACAGAGTGACAATATGCATGCAATATGTCAATAATGTATCAGCATTAAATGTTCCACTGTGGAAAGAGCAGACGAGACTATATTAAAGTATGAAGTCACTGTACAGCCAGGGGTACCAACCTGACTTAATCAGCTCTGCTACCTAAAACCAGCAGTCAAGCCTTATTTTGAAACTACATTAAACCATCGCTACAATGCACAAAAAGTCATTCACAAGTATTTTCATACAATCACAGTTCAAGTACTCTCCTGTTCTTACACTGCCATTCCTTTGTAACTGCTATGCTTGTCTGTCCAAGTGCACTGGCTATAATTCTTTCCCAAAACACCAAACATCAAAGTACAATACCTAAAATCTTTCATTACACAATATAAAGAGTTACTAACCCATGTGCCTGATGTGCTGTCCAATCAGCTTGCCTTTTGTAACAGATGTCACTCTGATGCTATTGTCCCAGTGTCCTCCACTAAAGAGCAGCTTTGCATCATGGGATACTGCAAACAACTTAGAGGTGATCTCCAGCCCTGGTGCAAAAGGACCACTCACATTGCGCTGTGTTCTGAAGGCAAATGATGAGCAGTTAAGAGTAACTGTAGTTCAAATCAATGTATTTTGCACTTCCTATATCCTTAAAAATTCATAAGAAATTCTATCTATATAAGAGGCTATATCATAAAAAAAAAAAGGTGAAATTCTGGCCCCTGATATCCATAGCATAACTCTCTGCCATCAGCAAGTGGAAGCAAGTCTTTTCAGTCTTTTCTGCAATTTGATTCTGTATGGATAACTCATGTCCCTACTAAGTGTTGTAATGCTAAAGAAAAAAGAAATCTAAAAACCACAATACACCTGCACTGTAGTGTAAGAAAGTATGAAGACTGCCAATCTTAGATTCCAAGATGAGTTTTTGATTGATAACTAGAAAAAAAATTAGAAGCAGCTCAAAGAATGAAGAACCTTGAAATGGCATTTGCATAATTTTTTACTAGAGCAGTAGAACAGATCAGAGGTAATATTATTGAACATCAGAAGATGCATTCTTAGATGAAAACTCAGCCAATGAAAACAGTACAAACCACTGATTGTTGAACAATTTCTGTATTTTTAATATTACATTAGATGCATTCATTTGCTCCTCTCCTCATCATTTGCTTACTTGGGATTTGTCACTGTGGTATCTCTGATGAACGTAAAATAGTTGGAAATATTTTTATCATAAGGTAGCCAACCATGAGTTCCAATAATGCAGTTCAGACTTGCTGTTACCTAAACAAGTTTGATTAGAAAACAAACAAACAAAACAAAAATCAGAAAAACAGTGAAACCCAGAGGCATATTTTCTGCTTGCCTTTGATGGTAATGGAGCTGGCATAAAATCCAGCATAGGCTTCTTGAGAATTTACCACACAAACAAACAAAAAAAACCAAACAAACAAACAAACCCCACACACAAACTCATCTACCCATCAATTACAACAACAACAAAAAAATCCAAGTCTGACTAGTTAATCCACATGTGGTACACATTACCAAGTTACGATAATGTATGTTCTAGATAGGTCAGAGAAGTTCAAGGTGGGAGGGAGTGGGGATGAGGTAACATGCCCAACCAAAACCCAGCCAACGAACCCCTCTCAAACATTTCATTACAATTCAGTCATTTAGCTTAAGCTGCTTCTTATCTTCTTTGAAAGAATAATCATTAAATATTTAACACAGAACATTTAAAAAACACATTGTACTACAGTTCTATTTCTGAGAAAGAAGAAGGAAATCTAAATATTCAAGGTTATTTTTTATTAGATATTTAGAAAAGACACAATGAGAATTTCAGACGTGTCCAAATTCCAAATGACATATGCACATACCACAATAAGCCAGGACAGTATGTTTGACCTACAAAGTAGGAAATTTGGGAAAGAATATTCTTTCCTGCAAAACACAGGTATTATTGCACAGGGCCCAGTATGCCGATGGTACACACAGATGTACATTTAAAAACACGCCCCTCCTTTCATCATTTGGCCATCTGCCATAATACTAGCACCTATATTAGCGCAGAAGTTAACTTTCGGAACAATGCAGGCCACCACATACCGTATAGTTTAATATAAAGGTTGGAAAGTAATGACAAACATAATGATGCCATTAATAACTCTTTAAAGCTGGGTTGCACTGCATTAAGAAATTGATCACTAGCATGGAAGTGGATCAAGTAGGCAACTTACAATACACCTCGCATCAACTTACACTCATGTCTTATCAGCTCTTAAGTGCCATTCAACAAATTAGCATGGCTTCTCTACAGAAGACAGTTATTTAACCTATAATGAATGTCAGCTATAACTTAAAGGAACACATTTGAACAGAAAGACTCAAGAAGTGTCTCTCTACAAGCTGTATGAAAAAAAATAGACCTATTTGACTGTCTGCAGTCTAACAATAGTATTGGCACATAAAACTCACCAAGATTTCCGGGCTTCCTTGAGAAATAAAGGAACGAGACTGATTCCTGGGGACAACAGCTTTGACGATGGGCACACCATCACTGATTCCCTAAGAGAAAGAACATGGGTTTGGTCTGCTTATATTCAAGAGCTAAAGGACAAACCCAGAACCTGTAAAGCTCTGGAATCAATGACAGACCTGTACAGCACTCTAAGGTACTGGTACACACACATTCAGTTCATGCAGGTATGCTTTGTCACAAAGACCAGAATGGGAATCTTGTCTCTGTCCTGAATCAGAGAGTTTAGCTACCAAGTTCATTGAGTCCTCAGATACGAACAGTGATGTTCTCAGCTTTCCTGGTGTGGTGGCTAACTTAATACTCAAACAAGACCCACACAAGCAGTCAGTAGACACAAATTTATGGGATTAATCTTCTACAAAGCTTACTTAAAAGACAGAGCTCAAGTTATACAGACTGCATCTTAAAATACTTTCTTTAAATAGGAAGCAAGTTTATTTTCTTCTAGGTTGTGAACTTTTGTTCCAAGTACATCAGAAGTTTCAGATTAGACTTTAAACAATTTCAAGTAACACATCTACCTCTATGAAGAATGACTTCAGTTCAGTGAGATGTTGGAAGAGATTCAGAGTAGAGGTATCACTTTTAGTTAGTCTTTGCACTACTTCTTCTGCTGACAGCCTTTGTGGATGGGGCTCCTAGGAGAAAATATTTGAAGGAATATCAAATTAGACAAATTTATCAATTTGGTCAAGCCACATAAGATACTCAGAATCTTACTGGCAATCAATGGCAAAGCATATTCTTAGAGCACCTTTCTTAATGTAAATTAATTTATTTGGAAAATGGTATGCTAAATTTCCATCGGTGTGACCTTTACAAATGGTCATGTGGCAAAGACTTAACATTCCCAAAATTATAAACCATTACCTTTTCACTTTTTCTGAAGTCCTTTGTTACTTGTTTGGATTTAACCACAAAGGTCTAATTGAGAGGGAAGAAAGAGCATTACCTTTAACAGCTGACAGGGAGTTTGCCCAAAATTGTTTATCATCCCTTCTAAAGCTTTTCTTTCTTTCTCATCTGTTAAAGCATCCAAATCCACAGCCCCTGGATCATAAACAGAATGATGAAGGTAGAAAAAAGGAAAAAGAACGTAACCCAAACAACTTATTGAAAACTGATATGGTCAATAAATATTGCAAAACTTAAAATTCATTGCAGCATTATCACCTTTTACCCCAGAAAAGCCTCCAAGCAATGTCTCCCTATAAAATATGATCCGAAAAACTCTAGTCTGCACTTGGTATTTTAATTGTATTAAGCAAGAACTACAGGCTTTTATCTTATCAGATGAATTTAATATACTTCATGCATGCAGCAAAGCCACAGAAAAGCCACTCAAAATTCACCTTTGGAATTCACAGACCAACATTTGTCTTCAATATTTGTTGTTTTTAAGCAACTTGCCTTGATTCCTAATCCAAAAGAAACCTCTTCCCACCAATTTTTTTAAGCAAGCAAATCAGAAACTAACAAAAACCCCCAAGCACTTTTAGAAACAAAATACAAGCCACTAGTACGGCACCCCTTTAAACAAACTTTATTAACATTACAGGTTCACAGCTTCTGATCAAAACATTAAATACTCTGATTATTTGATGATAAATTAGAGGTTATGCTACCATATTTCATTTACGATTCTGTTGCCTTACCATATGCTACTGTATAGCACATTCACAAATCAAGTGTTTTTTTGTCTAATACCAAAAACCCGCAAGTTTGACGACAATGAAAGCAGAGCATACTTCTTTGTACCTTCATAAGTACAATAATAGAACACATTGAGCGCCTCCACTGCAGCTGGTCCCCTCTGCTTGTAGCCAAAAATCAAATCTATCCATTCATGAAGATGAGCAGAAACATATTCAGATTCCTAGAAAGAAAAAGCACTCTTGTAAGAGTAAGCGAAGTACCGCTCTCTTCTTGAAGTATTCTTTATGTGAAAGAGATTCAATTCCTAAACTAAGTGTATCCACAAACAAGGTATATACCAATGTATAGGGCAGAAGCATAAGAATATCCATGTGCATTAAGGGCAGTAAGAGGGAAAATTCATACAGCAAAGCAGCAAATCTAGACTATTCAAATGTAACTGTGCAAGGGAAGGCAAGGTGCTAATTCTCTACTACCATACAGAACAATCTATAAAAAGCAAGGGAATCCTTACCACCTAAACCCACCTAATTCTGCATTTTATCTCCTAGGGCAGGAAACTCCCAAATGATTAGTATATTCAAGGCTCTTTCCTTTTTTCTTTTGAGCATTTTACCAACATGCACAGTACTTTTAACTGGAAGTTCTAATGGTACTTGTAATGTCAAACATAAAGACGGCTCTAGTTGGAAAGTAGTCCCAGTATTTTACACTTAAGCTACAGTGACTATGTGGGGGTGTACTTTCTTTATCATTACTTCATGTATATAAGCATCAACTTACCAGAGCCTTCCTGTGTTTATAAATGAAGTCTTCTGGGGATTGGGCCCATTTGGGGAGAACAACATCATTTACCACCTCTTTGGATATTTGAAGCTGACCTAAGTTAAAACCTAGGGAATAATTTTGAGAATTTTAAGAGTTACTAAAAAATATTTCAAGTATCTTGATTTTTCAACAGATTAAAAAGTGTTCTTTTCTCAATGCAAAGAAAGGTTATTGAAAAATGTTTAGTGTAAATCTCCAATAACCCTACCACTGACACAGGAGGCTAACTTTGGCTATGACTCTTTAAAATGTTAAATGAATCAGGATAGCAATTGTCCAAAGCACCTAAATGACTTTGAAACTGAAGACCCAGCCTTAAAAGTAGCATTAATCATTTACACACCTACCTGTAAACATACACTTGCTTTGTTTTATTAGCATTAAGAGTCCAAAAGTTTCCAATGAGATTATTCATAAGAATGAAGCTACTTATATGATTAAATGCTTATAGAATCAAGGCTTTCTAGTTTTACATCCCACCAGCTTTCACTAAAACAACTTAAAAAAATTTAAAATACATTTAAAATCTAATAGGTAGAAAACCAATTCCCTATGAAATAAATGCGAATTAAAAAATGGCTAGGAGTCTCATACCAGAATGCAGGATGGCATCTTTTCAATCAGCATTATACATGCTGACTGAAACATGAGTGAAACAGCTGCCTTTTTTTTTTCTTCCGATGCACACTGAAACTTTTAATGGCTCTAAAATTAGGTGACATTGGAAGATAACAGTAACAAGCAGAAAAAACGCTGGCTGTCTAGAACAAATAAAAGACTGCACATGTTTGAAGACATCCAAACTCTATCACCCAATGAACCTAGTAAAATGAATACTAATTAATCTGTATTAACTTTAACTGTTTAATCAGTATTAACCACTGCTAACTTTTTCAAACATCCAGTGAGCATCTCTGATATGTTACATTAGGTAAACAACACTATGTTTAGCTATCCTTAAGTACTCAGTCTGAATTTTAAATGTTTAGGCTGCTGCTTAACACAACTGTTGTCTTCATTAAACAGTCTGAAGCCAGCACAATGATTAAAGTAATTTTGACAAGCGCACTATAAAGCTTAAGTAAGAAGTATTCCACATGATTCACAAATGGTTGTAACAATTCTTTTCTGAAGAATACAAGAACAGTTTTCTGTGAGAATGCTCTGAGCAGCCTGTTTACCATTTTGATTCTCCAGGAACTCTGGAAAGTAGAAGAACTCCGGGATAAGTTCCTTGACATCATTGGGGTTGTCCATGAGCGCCTGCCAGGAAGCAGGAATAGAGTGGAACTGCCTGTCAGCACAGTCGAACCTGTGGATCAGAAAACTCAGCTTAGACTTTGATCATTCCCTCCGTAAAATAATAAGGAAGAAAAATAAAGGTGCAGCTGTTCACAGCATACCTGCCACTCTGAAGCTGGATGTGAAGTGTTGTGAAAGGTTCCACCCGAATGAGATAATGCATAACACCAGCAGCATTTGAGTAATGTGTCCCAGGGTCGCCGTACCACACCCCCCCTGCCACTCTGAAGCTGGATGTGAAGTGTTGTGAAAGGTTCCACCCGAATGAGATAATGCATAACACCAGCAGCATTTGAGTAATGTGTCCCATAGTGAAATTTGTCAATTATTCCAAGTGGATCTTCAAAATTCTCATATCTAAAAAAAAAAATCTTTATAAATAAACTGAGCACTACAGCTGACTTACATGCAGATTATACTTATTGAAGGCACAGATTCAAAAGAAATGATCACAGCAATCTGTAAGAGAAAAATACCCTGAGAATTCCAATTCTGATTCAGAAAGTCCCTAAGCAAAACACTGCTGAAAGAGAGAAATGTACACCAGATGAAGCCTTTGCAT
>NW_010393180.1:31098-44284 GCF_000710305.1 Buceros rhinoceros silvestris | reverse complement strand
CTTCCCTAGGCATTTGGTATCAGTTGTCAGAAACTGGGTAAAGGTCAAAACAGGCCTCATTTAGCATGACTTTACACCACAGACAAAACCTCCCACATCACTAAGCTGAATATTTATTACTGATTTATGACATTTCCCTGCAAGATTTAATAAATACATAAATGAATTTTTAAAGAGTGTGTATACGACTGCATCAGGATGCAGAAAAAAGATTTAACATTCATGCCCATTTCCTGTCCTACTTGCAAACTCGCCCTACAGTACTAGCCGTCTGGATGACATATTCCTCAGTGTCACAAGGCTAGTAAAAGAATTTATAGCTAAGCATCCTGCTAGGGAACAAATTTCATTACAATCAGGGATAGAGCCTAATCATTCAAATAAAATTATCTATCTTCTAAGTTTTCAGAAAAAAAGCTATTTTTGGAAGATGCCTGACAAACGTGGTCTGGTATGACAGCACACTCCCCACATTAGCAAAAAAGGAAGGATTGCTACACTGATGTGTGGGTGTAAGTGCTTGTCATTCCTACCTGAAGAGGAGTTGCTAGAAATTACTGAGTTATATTTTACTTCAAAGATAAAAATTTATGCTTGGGAAAAAAAAAAAAAAGAGAAGATCAGGAAGCACAGATTTAAGATCAATGCTACCTCTCAGCACAGGCAGCTCAACTCATACGATTTCACATTCCTTATCTTGAAGCAGACGCAGGACACAGCATGTCCCTTGGAGTTGCTGGGCCATTAAATATTTCTACAGCCTTTCAGTTTTTTATCTCTACATCTGAGAAACAATTGACAATTCACAACAGTAAGTTTTATCCTTTCAGTGCCATATGAGCCAAGTAATCTGAATGCAGCAGTAACAAATCAATATCCTTCGCAAATGCATCTGTGATGTTATAAAACTAGCTTTTAAAAATTTCACCATCACATCTTTATTTATAAAATATATTATTATTACTGAAGGGTCAAAAAAGACAGAAAAATGTAACTGGGTGTTCAGATACATACTTCTCTTTCACAGTCTTAGCATTCTTTTCATTTACCACTCCTATGGGTTTGGAGAGATCCCTAAAAACTGCAGGATTATTCAGGTCCAGTTCTTCTGAAGTATAATCTCGTAAAATCCAGGGAAACTAAAAAAAAAAGTGTCAAAGATCAAACTGAAATTAGAAATACATCTTTCAAAATAGAAAACATACCTTTGGCAGAAATTTAAAAATTATTATTTTTTTAATTACCACAGGATATTGAGCAAGGTCGTTGTAAGTTCGTCCTGCCATGGTGTTCAGCTGAATAAGGTAGTCAAAGTTGGATATTTCTCTATTCACCCATTTCTGAAGGACAAAAAAAAAAAACAAACAAGATACAATGGAAGTCACTATATCAAAGGTATCACTACTGCAAATCACATGTCTTGTCAGGATTTATCTGCCAGAGGATAGTATTGGCAAATGAAAAGCACAGACTGACTGGTTTTGAAAATCCAAATTTAGTTTCTCCTAATAGAGTTTATTTTTGCTTTGATTCAGTGACTGTGCTGACTATATTTCATTGAAATCGTGTCCCTGATTGATACCAGTACTGGTTTTAAATACAGGGCAGATAACAATACTAGCCTCAGAATTAAAAAGAAGACAGACAGAAATGAAAGAAACAAAAAGAAGGCACTGAGAAAAAGGGGAAGAGAACTCTGAAATTCATTAGACTTCTAAGTTCAAAACTTCTTTATAAATTTTTCTTCTATTGGTTAATGGTACAGGAACTTGTAAACTAACATTGTCCTTGCTCCACTACTGTATTTTAAACCAAAGAACAGAGCTATGTTCAGAAATGCTCAATATCTGTCTGTAACATGATGGAGCCATTTCATTACAGATGATATTTTCTCTATGTAACATAAAACATGATTGTTTTCATGGTATGGGGAACAAGAAAAAACAACGCATTTCCAGTATTTTAGAAGTCATTTGTAAAGCTCCCTGCCTCAGAGAAAACACCAATTGTGGCATGAAGAGAAGGAGGATAAAAAGTACATTTTACTACCTTTAAAAATTTATCCATGTTTAAGGTAATACAGACATTTTGACATTATCCTTTTATACCAATGTTAGTCATTCCCTTAGGACTGTATTTTCTGCTTAATCTTCACATGGGTTTTCTTGAAAGTCCCATCATGAAAAAGTAGCAGGGAAAATTATTTGCACAGATAGTGGAAGGTTCCAAAAGGTGCACTCAAGATCACAGACTAAAAACAGGAGCAGGTCTGCTACAGGTTTTCCATTCTTTGTCATAATCACATCAACAGAGTCTGGCTCTATCCATTTACCTCACTGACTGTAAAGACAAAACACAGCAATTCTAAAAAAAAGTTCAGGGGCCAGACTGAGGGTACGTAAGTGAGAAGTTGTTGTCTAATCATTCCAGGGAAAAAAAAAACAAAACAAAATAAGTATAATCAGTAGTCCAGGATCTTTCAGGATGCCTTCAATAAGCAGGGGAGTGCTCTAGACCATTTATGCTGAAGTCTCATACCTGCATCAAACCTGAAGCTTTAAAAAGTTCCTGTGGAGATCTGGTCCCAGAAATATTAGGAGAACGCAGTGACAGTATTCGACTATATACTTTGTTTCGTACCTGTCAGAAAACAGTATTAATGAGACAATTATTCTGGAGACTGAAGCTGAAATAAACAACTTGTCTGCTAATTAAACAGTGATAAATGGAACACAGACTTCTAAACACTTCTATCTCTTGCTGCACAAAACATCTGGACATGGATGGACATGTCACACTACATGATATAAAGTCAACATTTGTTATTAAGAGATTTTTTTTTTAATACATGCTACACATTAAGATAATGCTGTCATTATTACCACAGAGGTCTTCTACGAAACACTGTTGCTGTTCAAATAAAACTACATCAATATTTCCCCTACAAAACTATTGCGAAGATTCATTTACTTAAAAACAATTGCAAACCATTTTATAAGAGCTGTTAATATACTGACCTACTAGGATGTAACTCATCCTAAGTTCTGTTATCTTATATTAGCCCCACATACAAAGGATCACAAACAGATTACAGTTACCCAGCAGATAAAAGTTCACTAATCCTTATCCATGGAATACACAAAAAGCAATGATTTCCAATCTTGTGGTAAAATAGAAAGTCTCCTTTGCTTTGTAATTTATTTGCTCAGAATATTTAAAAAGATGTGTAGGCTTCAAGATATTTAGATTACTACTGATGTAACTTCAGTTGAATAATTGCTCTGTTTCATAACAGAGAAAGATAGAGGAAAAAACAACAATCTTGTTTTATCCATCTTTTCACAATCAGCTAGTTTCTCTATGCCACTTTGCAGTTTCTACACGTCACAGTTTAGTTTCCCATAACGGCTGTATCTAGCAAACCTTTTGCTACTAGTGTTACAGTATTATGAAAGACACCAGACTCAATTTAGTCATGATCAGTGAATTTAAACTTGATCTTTGTGCTATTATATAAATCAAGGAAATCTGGGAAATCCATACCTCCTTATTGAAGTTGAGGAAATAGTTGGTTTGATCTGTAAGGAAGATCTCCAAAGCTGACCTCCTCAGGTTGTACCGACGCAAATGTATCTCTCGAATTTCAGAAAGGTGACATTTGAAATCAAAACCTACCCCTAGAAAGAGCATTTTGATTATCGACTTGGAATGTATCAAAAACTTTTCACATAGACATAATGCAGTGTAATTTCCAATCACCCCAGAGTTATTCCTAGAAAAGTTGAACTTTCTATGTGGCTTGATTAACCATTCTGCTAGGAAAATATTATTAACTTCAGCTATTATTCTACTGAAAGAAAGAGGCAGCAGGAAATACCTGATGGAGTATAGAATTTGGCTTTGCTTTCTCAAAGACACATTATAAATGTAGTCTGTTGACAAAAAGTATGAACCAAACCCCTTTGCTTTCTTAAACAGACTCAAATAGAAGCTTTTATGTTTAAACTCCCAAAAGGCCAACTTCCTGATATACCATTTTTGAAAATTTTACCATTGTTGGTCAAACATTTCAGTTCACTATTTTCATACTCAACTGTGTATATTCTACTGAAGTTCACTGAATTAATATGGATAATTAACGTTTCCATACTACTACTTTTTAACCAATGTATGAGTGAAACATTATTTGTCAGGAAGAACAGGGAGGTCCCATTTAAGCAGCAAATTAGAAGTAATGACTTTTTTCTTAGTAAGCAAACTTCATTTTTTTAATAAATTAACTTTAAAGAAATACTAAAAATAGTGAATCAATTTAGCAGCTCAGCAAGAACAGTTCCAGATTCTTGATTCTAAAGGGATCAGCCAGTGACTGACCACCAAGTACAATTTCAAGTACAGATCTGCAACTTGTCTCTCTACAATTAGTTTGACACTCATTCTCAAAAATTTCAAACAGCCTACTAAAAACAGAATGCTGAACTGCACTGTAAAGAAAGAGATACTGATCACGCTCACCTTCCTCTTTTTCAATGCTACCATCAAAGAAATAGATGTGCTGGGTGGTCACCTCCAGCCTGCCAGGTATCACATCAATTACTGTAATGAGTTCACAATCTTCAGACAATATTAGCTTTTCTTTCTGACTTTGCTCATCCTTCTCATCCCTACAAAAATACCACCAAGTGTTATAGGGTTGGGTAGACTATATGCAGTTGCTTAGGTATCTGGTAAGAGTACAGTTCAGAAAAGAATCAAATTTGAATGGCATTAAAAGTACAACATAAATTACTGATTTATATGAAGCTATTTCCATCAGCAGCCTTGGATATTTCAGACTAGACAACCAAACATCACCTCACAGCATCACTCTTCAGGCTTGGTATTTCAGTCTTGGGCACAACGGACTTGACGTCCCTTTAAGCATGAAAATATGAGGCTGCATTTCCCTTTCTTGCTTATTTGCTAGATGTTTAAATTCTCTGGCCCAGAAGAGAGATAAATCCTGGTTCATCTGACTAAAGCTATCTTCTAAAGTACTTGAAGGAATGGTTGCTCAGAAGTCTATAGATATGTCACATCTCAAACAAGATTTAATAACCTTTATGGTATAAGAAAATGCCTCAGTATCACTCAAAGAAGTGCCATATCTCTACCAGACTTCAACAGCGTAGACACACTGAATGCACACACAACATCATATGTCCAGTTACTGGAGTGAAGCATTTACTGTCTTCCCCTGCCTTTAGATCAACCATCAGGAATGAATCATTAATGAACCCTCACAAACATATGCTCTGCTGCCTTCTCCCTGGGGCTCTTCAAGTCTCATTGTTGATGATAAATCCAACAACAACTTTTCTGTTGTTCAAACTATTGCCAAGCCCTGGATTGGATTGTTATGCCCAGACAAAGAAAGCCTTGTATGCTAACCAACTCCCAAAGTTGTTTCTCACTCCTTATCCCTAGCACAGAAACAAATGTCAACAGTCTTACTCTATTGTACTTACAAATTGGAACTGGCTGTTGTGTCTTCTTCTGGTAGTTCAAGAACATCATCTTCCAAGTCACTCACTTTCACCTGCTTCACCACCTCCAGAAGCAGAGACTCACTAGAGGGCTGTGTCTGGTGCACACCTATCATAAATAGACATTTCAGCTCAAATTTTTTTGCTACAACACTTTTGGAAAGCTAAACTACTCAGCATTTTCTACTGTTGAATGTCGGTTTGAACTGAGTAAGAAGCAGAGACTGATACTTTTGGGGGCAAGCAGAACACTAAAAATACTTCCTGAACTACAGTGAAACATATGTCAGAACATAACAGTATAAAGGGCAGGCAAATACATTAAAAATTTTTAAACTGTATTCAAATGTGGACATTACCAATAAAATATTTTCCAGTGTTCTGCCAGACACTGTTAAAGCACGCAGATTTCACAGGAATACACTGCATTTGTTCTTTGCTTACTTAGGTTTACAAGAGTGGTCTTTCTTGTTTAAGTCTTGATATCCAATACACCTAACTTAAAGGAGAGTTTACACCACTAACTCAGCTGTTTCGCACACTTCTGAAACAGTGCGCTTCATACCTACACATCGCATTCATGAGATCTGAAAGGTTTTAAACAAATACTGCCTGCTTACTCTGATCTCATTGTTTCATTTTCTTGAAAAAAATAATCTTATGCAAGAAAGCTATGTGACTACTTATTTTAAAACAAAGGAGCATTTTTGTTTTTGGTAATAAACCCACACATTTCAATGAACAAGGGGAAATTAATTCTGCTCAGTAGGAAGACACTGTTTCAGGTCAATGCATCACTTACATTACATATCTTACTAGAGAGTAAAGAAATAAAAAAACCAAGATTTAAGTGTCTACCATACACTGATTCTTAAATACAAAAAGTGTGTATATTTCTTCATTAAAGATTGAAGAATCCCAAGTGAAATAGCAAATACAACTACCTAAATTGTCTCTCAGGTCACTAGCATCCTGATGAGAGTTGAAGTTGTAATTCTGCACTAGTTTTAGTCTCATACGTGAAAAATTTTCCACATTTGAAAGTTTCCAGTGAATAGGATGCTGTTTCCTAGGAAATCAAGAACATTCATAAAAACAGTTAAAAGAAGGTAAAGACTTATGTGAATGTAGTGATTACAAAAGAGTACACACTTAGTGACCAACTACTGGTCATCCACTTGTACACTGTAAAACATAAAAGCAATAAACTGCATTTAATTTTCCATTTCATATTGCAGCTCTGATCATCCTAAAGCACTTTTGCAAGCAGTATTTATTTTCTACTGAAATACAAATTTACACTTACAATTAATGACAATTAGAAGACCAAAAAAATCTTTATACAGAACTTCCCCAAAAGCAAAGACAAAATGTATTATTTTAATTTGAAATAATCTTCACAGATAAAACCCAAGAATTTATTAACAAGTCTATTCTCTCTTTCCCAACAAAACCACTGATGTAGGATCTCTGAAAAAGTTACTGCAATTGCTTCATTGATAACTGATTTTTATTTGTTACTGTTTATTTGTTTTGGCAACAAAATCAGGTAACCAGCTCAGCACTACACTTCAAACTTTGTGTTTTGGTAATTAAATGCAGAAAAATTTATAAAATATGCATTCAATATTAACTTCACATCTCAAGAATGGTTATCAGAGTCCATCTGACAAGGTTCTAACCATGTAAAACAGTCAGTCAGTCACAGGAACAAATTCTTTCTAAACATCTTACACAGTTTGATTTAAGAACTACAATCTTACATTTCAGACCAAGGACCACGTTCAGAGAGTAAGTAAAGCTGGGCTGCTCTCCACTGCCTCAGAGTAGCTGTGTGTTGACTATTAAGTTGCTTTAGCATACTGTTGTACCGTAGATTTTCCTGCCGAGCCTTTCTCCTGAATGGTTCCACAAAATTCTCCTGAAAGACCATTAAAAATAAATCTAGCACTGAAATAACTCTGATCTCTGAAAACACAGTTTTGTGGCTTGTAAGAATTCTCATAAACTACAAAGGAACAAAAAAAGCTTAGCACTAAAAATTCTGAAAATTTAAGGCAATGCTTTCAACAGAAATTTTAAAAAGCTTAGTACTAGAAGAAATGGCACCAAACTTCAAAGATGTGAAGAAAACGTTATCGATGCTGAATCCGTATGAAAGCAATGTTGCATCATCAGAAAAGTGGTCGGTACTGAAAATACTCTTAGGATTTTTCTTTAAATTCTGGTATTCTAGAATGTGACTCATTGTATTCTTCCTTTAGCTACTTGAATAAAAAAAAAAAAGACTTACTACAAGGATCCTTATTAAGAAGAAAAGCGAAAATAAGAGAAATGTAACTTAGCTATGATATTTGCTTTAATTACCAGTTGATTCTAACGCTTAAACGGAGTCTGTACCTTATACAGAATTGTCAGTTCAGAAACAATTTTTCCACACATTAAATAGGAACAATCTCATAATAGAGAAGATGTTTTAATAATTCAAAGCATAAATCAGAGTGAAACATTATGCAGCTTATAGCTAAGTGCAATTCTAGGTTGCTTGTATGAGAAAGACCTACTGTCCTGAAATAACTCTGCTTACAGATAAGACTCTTATATAGAAAAAAAAAAAATTAAAAAGCATGTTCTACAAATGTATACAGACACACTGCCCATAAAAATCTTAAAATCATGAAACTGCCTGCAATCACTCGAATTGGATCATCCTGGAATTCAGAATGATTCTCCATCTTTAAGAAGGCAACTTCTGAGACAGTTCTTCTAAGAAAAACTTGCACTCACTCAAAATCTTACCTGAAATTTAAGCTTACTTTCTCCTCTCTCCCGGTCTCGCTTGTGCATGTTCACCATAAATGCTTCATAACAATCCTTCCAATAGCGTGCCATCTGCTCGTGATCATGCCTGAATGAATTTTCTTCATACTGCTTCATATTTGGAATAATCTGGTTCCACAAAACAAAGACAAAAAGAACATTATGATTTCTGAATGAGATCCTCTCCTTTCATGGCTAAAAAGAGGCAGAAAATTATACAGAAGTAATGTACTACTTACATATTTGTCAATGTAAACTTGCCACTCATCAGAGCTGCAGTATTCTTGAAAGTCCTCGAAGAAAGAGGGGCTGCCATTGGTAGGAGGCAATGAAGGAAGATGTAGGTTCATAAAGAGAAGTTCATAGATCTTGGATACCAATGTCCGAACAAGGGGAATCAAAAATGAGTAAGTTTCTGTCTTCTCTTCAATTGATCTACTCAAGATACCTTCCAGCTTCCCCAAGAGGTAGCATGCTTCAGGCTGACTTTCAATTACTTTGGTCTGAAGGAGAGTGTTTAGTTTGGCTGCTGCCATAGCACAGACCTACACAGATGAACAACAGCAAAAAAACATGAATGCAATCCTCAAAACAGTAATTTTGAGCACTTACCTTTTCAGTACTGGAGTATGTACATAGTTTGGCCGCATCCCAAGTAGCCTGAAGCACACATGCATCAAATACGGGCACTGAGCGCTTACTCATCCTGTGATGAGCAAACCTGAGTCAGCTGCAACTCCCAAGTCTCACATAGTTGCATTAAGACAATCGCATATCTAAACTTAGAATCCTAGCTTTACTGAAGAGCTCATACTCAAGGCACGGCTCTGCTAACCTTGTTCCAAATGTTGATTTGGCAGAACAGTCCGCGTTCATGTGCACTTAATGTATGTAAACCTGAAACTGCTAATAAATGTATTTTATGGTAGAAGCAAAGAGTCACAATCAGAATCACTACGTTACTGCCATTAGTGCCTATACAGTCTCGTCTTCAAACAGTTTGCCCTCTACTTCTTTCTCATGCTCAGGAAGTGCACATTGACAGGACTGTAGAGTAAATTTACAAACAGTAAGAGCCAATAAAGCAACTTCCCTATAGAAGGATGAAGGACTGTCATCAGTCTGCCCTCTGGTATGAGCAGCTTCCCCATAAACCATAACAGTTACACCAAACATGCACTTAAAATGCAGTTCCACTTACACAAATTCGCAACAAACCTGTAAGTTATCTTGCGCAATAAATCCAAGGAGCAACTGGACCTGCACCTGTGACAGCCTGAGTGCTTCTAGGCCAGCTGAGTACCAGACTGACAGGCTATCCATCAGAGTCACCAGTTCTTCCAAGAGCTATTGTCAAAACAGAAGTACTGCATGAAATAAAATTAACAACAGCTACTCCAGGTGGAGCCACAATAATTTCAAAAGAGCTGAAGAAGAGGCTGTGTTCATACTTCTAATTTACCCAAACCCAGAAAATTATCCTAGAACACAGCAGTTAAACCAGTAATTGAAACAATTTGACTACAAAAATCTATCTAGCCCAGGATGTTAACTCATGTATCTCCCCTGAATAAAGCCAAAATCAGCATATAGTATATATGCATGTGCTTTTCCTATAACTGAACTCCAGTAAACACCACTTCCTTGGAACAGTTAGAGACTCCACAAGCAGGATTACTATGACTGAAAAAACAGTATTAATAGCAGAGATACCAACTTAAAATTTCTGGGTTCAGTATATATAGGATTACATTTCGTTCTTTTGCTTTGTATTTTAAGTTATTTGAGTATAATGCTAATATAATTTACTAGCAATAGCAATATCCACAGTGCCTTGAAATGGAAAACAAGGGTTCTTTCATGAACATCTGATTTAGTGAAACTTTGTAACAACTATTAATGACTAAAAAAAAAATACGAGGCTCTCCTTTCTGTCAGTATTTCAATAGTAGAAGTGATACAAACCTTGTGAAAGGTAGGTATTCACAAGGCAAATGGCACACTTCACTACCCAGACACCTCTGCTTAAAACTAACATACTTTCATACATTCCATAATAAGTTACTCAAATGTAAAATCATTCTTTTGTTAAGCCCCAGAATCACATGAATGCTTCAGTGACAGACTAAAAGGTGTCCTGCCTAGAATACTACAATGTTTTATATTCTTCCCAGGCACAGTGGAAGAGTTATGAAAGTACTGTTATTTTCAATTCAGAGTTGGTAATAAGTACAACCCTCATTCCTCCAAAGTTCAGACCTCATTTCTAATTAGATTTCACAAAGCTAGATCACAACAGAAGGTGAAGTTTTTACCAAGAGCAGACTTTTTAAAAAGAAGCGATTAAAAGCTTTAGAATTAAGCTATATTTACTTGTAAGCAGGCATTTTGGGAACAGTTTAGAAATTACTGTGTTGACAAGTCTTAACATTACACTTCTTGAAAAAAAGCAGCCTTACAAAACTTCAGGTTTTTTAAGGCTTTATTTTGATATAAGGATGCTTTCCATATAATACCTCTCTCTTTTAGCCCTGAAAAAAAGGAAAAGCAGTATCTTCTCAGTGAAGGAAGCAAGAGCACTGCCAGATATTAATAAATGTTGAACTCTTAATATCTGTCAAGAAGGTAGGTGAAACAGCCAGATGACAAAGCTGCTTTACCTTACTACTTACTGTGTTT
The DNA here is from genome assembly GCF_000710305.1 of Buceros rhinoceros silvestris. Classification (NCBI taxonomy): domain Eukaryota; kingdom Metazoa; phylum Chordata; class Aves; order Bucerotiformes; family Bucerotidae; genus Buceros; species Buceros rhinoceros. The sequence goes on along the minus strand of NW_010393180.1, from coordinate 33,260 downwards.
GCTAGTAGTTTCTTCCTTAAACCTCATGTTTCTGACTCTGACATATAAAATTGAGTTATTTGTATACATATGCACAAAATCACATTAAAACTCCAATATGGGTCAAAGCTCAGAAGTGCTGTTTCTCAGCTTGCAATGAGAGCAGAGTTTTCTCTGGTCTTTTATACAGGATACACGGTGAGTCATACAAGATGATAAATGGTGCAAAATCTGCTTAGGCTACAACTGACATTGTTTCACTAGCTCCTACATTTTCTAAATATTTCTCCAGTCTGAAGAGACCTGGATTTTCAACAAAAAGTACCATTTATAGGCCTATTTCATTTACAAAATTAACTATATTCCCCGTAGTAAGTAGTTACAGTTTTTTACTCGTTAAGGAGCAATCTAATCCATTCCACTACAGACCCTTACTCTGTAATGTCTATAGGTTAAAAACATATGCCTAGAAGGGATGATAGTGTCCAAGCTGCCAACTTTTTCATTACTATTTCAGCCTATACACAGTACTTCCATTATGCAGTTACTGTACCTTTTCTGTCCATAAATTTGAATTAACTAGTCCTTCTGCCTGCAGGAAATCTTGTACAATTAGCAAGAGCTTGAAGGCATTTTCAGCATGCGTAGGGAGAGCTTTTGAATCTCTGTTATCGGTGACTGACCATTCTAACATCTTCTCCAGCAACCTGCATGGAAAACAAAATCCCAAAGTAATTATTATATCTTCTAAGTATAAGTGGCATTAAAAAAAAATCCAATTAAGTGATTAATTAATTAATCTCATAGTCTGAAGTGATATAACTGTCTTCTAGATAAGCCAATGAGGTAAAAGAGATTTTGAGAAGCTCATGAAAACAGCAATACAGTTTAAAAACCTTACAGCCACATGATACTATTAAATAGGTAACAGAATGTAATTCTGACAGTATGTGAAAAGCGAGCAAAGAAAAGTACATCTTGCTGGGTAACACCTGCCCCTTCCCAGCTTCACTAATGCCCCTTACTTTTTCTGTTTTACCTCAAAAGGGATGAAAGAACCCATCCTTGAACTCAACACTCACTTGAGTCTTATTTCATCAGAAGGTCGCAGCAACTCATTAGATATCCCCAGTTTGGTCAGAGCAGAAAACACTTGTCCTCTCTCAATCCAAGCATCATCATCAGATTTTTCAATACCTTTCCACATTATATACAGTAGGATGTCTGTAAGTAACTGTATGAGTTCATTATCACCACCCTACAAAAGAAGAGACATATTTACAGCCCTTCTAGTCTAGAAACCCTTCAAAACATTTCTTGTTCATCACAGTCTCTATGTTTGCATGTTTTAGCAATTTTGAAAACTCTGCAGTCCAATTGCTAAATACATGAAAATGCAAATATAAGACACTGTGGCTTACTTATATGCTGTAATACATACTTGACTTCTACACCATTATTTCAACCTGACCTTTAGCTACCCTTGATTTTTTCACAGTAACTCTGCTCCAAGACTCCTCTGAGACATAAAGGATGTTGAAATACAGAAGGGAGGGGGGTAATTCGTAGTGTTTTGTTTTTAATGTCAAAGCTATTCCAACTAGAGACGCAAAAAAGACGACACGTTACAAACGACATACCCCTACTCACTATATGTTTGCTGTTCTGTTAAAAGATGGGGGGGGGGAGGACAATAATTACCTACCAGGGAGATGATTAAAAAATAAAAAGGAATTGAAGACATTTGGAGAAATGAAGCACACAGGGTGTGAACTACTTACTCCTTGGCTTTCAAATAAAGATAGATCAGCGGCGAAGCCCACATCATTTGTAATGCCCAGCTCCTTGTCAGGCTGCCCAGAGAATGGTTTTGTGTTCTCTATAGGTGATGGTGTGCTAGGCTGGCTATCTGTCATCTGATTCCCAGTCTCAGACAATTCATAAGAGTCAACACTGGACAGATCTAAACTTAAGTGTGAAGGATTACTGTGCCACAATTCTTCTTGGTCCTCTGACCTAAAAGAAACCTCTGCTGTGGATGCATCTTCCAGTGGCATAACAGAGAAATGAGCAGGGACATCCAGGGATTTGTTGTCTTCTAAACTCCACTGATCGAACAGACCATTAACAGATGCAAAGCTGCCAGTTTTGTCTCCCTCTGTCTTATCAGGTCGATGTTTCTG
>NW_010393180.1:8385-30988 GCF_000710305.1 Buceros rhinoceros silvestris | reverse complement strand
AGCAGGAGGCTTTTTCTCCTCTTCCCTTGAGGAATCAGCCCTGCTTTCTTTAAAGCTAGTCTGGAACTCTGAGTTTTCTTTCAGGAATAGTCTAATCAAAGTGTCCTGCCAGCCCAACTGCTGAGAAATCTGTTGTGCTGCATCAAATTGGGAATGCAAAAGGTGCAGAACCTAAGGGTAGAAGAAGATCCCATATCTACACATTAATTTTAGCTTGTAACTGCATTCATTCTAGCTTTTGAATTAGACATTTTACATTCTTACAACTTTTTTGACCTTTTATTTTTTAGAACATCATAAAAGAACCACAATCAGTTAAATAAGCGAACAAGCCACAAAATCATTTTACTCATTAGAAATACATATTTGAGGAAAAAAAGAAAAAAAATCAAGAGAAAAGAAGCTATGAAAGCATACTGTTAAGTCCTCATATTTCAGCCACTCTTCTGCAACAATTCCTGCAGAAGTCAATTATCACAACAAATAATCCTATTCAGCCACTAGATTACAAAAATAAGAAAATCTAGAACAGAAAATACTCTTGATTATGAACTATTAAATAGATAAAATCAAGAAAGATGCAGTATTAATGGCTTACCAATAGTGTACATTATCATTTCAGTTTTTTCACTTTGAGAAATCTTACTACTAATTTCAGTAATACAAGCCAGAGAAAGCTCAGTTTAGGAAACTTTTTTTCCCCTATGTCTGCCCTGCATCCAAAACCACTCTTCTGAACATACTATATGTTCTACCAAAATAACACGTTAAGAATACAAACAAAACTTTGATCATGGTCTTACCCACCCTTCAGGAAAACTCAGTGATTCAAGGCATCTACTATTTCTAACTGCAGAAAAATACAAGCTAAGAATGATGATAGAGGCTTTACTATTTGTTTTGGTTTTTAAAAGGACTTGAATACACAAAATTCAATATTAAGTGACAGATGGGCTTGATTTTTAACATAAATCATTGCTAAAGAAAGCAGTAGCAATAAATACCACCACTGTGTCTCAATAAATGTCAAGATATCACACTGTACAGCTTATGAGCTTAAAGGAGAGTATTCCAGTTTTAAAGACAACTAACCTTTCTACAGATAACCACTCTCATGTTTATATCTGATCTATGAGCCAGATGCACTACAGCTATGAGATCTTTGTAATTCACAGCAGAATCTGTAGAGGAGAAAGAAAAAACAACAAATGATATCATACAAGAGAATATATCAGCTAAATACTAAAAGTTGCCTTGGAGTTCACCTCTACATCCGGGGGTAGTAAAGGGGACAAACTTCAGAGAACTAAGAAAGTGTTAGCTCAGACTAATGGGAATTTCAAACAGAACAGCTCTGTAAGGTAACAGCTGTAGTTTTCCTGAACAAAAATCCAAATACGTTTGTCTCTGAGTAGCAGGAATTTACTAATGGTAGACACAAAACTTGTCAGTTACCTGCATAAAGAACTTGGTTAAGAAGGTTTTTAATAAGAGAAACAGTAACTGGTGATTCATTCAGAAGGAGCCCCAGTCCAGAGTATCCAACTTCTCTGAGTCTCATACGATGTTTACTACGTTCATAAACTTTAGTACATTTCAACATCTCTTCCAAAATCTGCAAAAAAAAAAAAGTGCACACAAATGCAAAATAAACACAAGGGAGCATCCAGACTTCTTAAACTTAATTGTGTATGATAAAAACAGTGGACCAGCATGTTATAAAATTTAGTTTGTAAGCTAACTCAAACAACATCTACTTTTTTTTTTTTTTTTTAGATCCCAATACTTTCCTTCAAGAGAACACTAATCCCATTGTGACTATGGCAGTAAACAGTAACATCTACCTAACATAAGAAAGAAGAAAATACTAAAACTTGGATGATTAGTATCTTTGCAATTGCATTCATTTCTGGAGTGACAGCACTGAAAAATACAAATTTATGTTCAATTGGTTAAGAAATAATAATACAATTCATTACCTTGAACACAAGTTCTCTAAGCCTGTCAGAGTATCTTTGATGCAATAACAGAGTGTAAAGAATATCAGCATTCCCTGGTTCAAAAAGCAATAAAAAAAGCTGGTCTGGACTTGGGCTGGAATGAAGTAGACTGAAGAGAACATCCAGAATTCCACAGAGCTACAAAATTAAAAGAACTAAATTAATCCACAGTTCATTCAAACTTCATGCTCTGTTCGGGCAAGATTTTCTTGGTTATAAAATTTCCTTGTTATAAAATAGACACTTTTTCTGCTCAATATCACTACATTTAAAATTAGATTTTTTTAGTATGTTTTTCTCTATATAGAACACTATCAAACTGTAATTAGAGCTACAAAGCAAGTTCAAGTTCTGTTGATGTCTATAACACAGAGATCACATCATTAGAGTTGAAGTTCAATTAATTTGGTTTTGTAAACTTTCTAATAGCAGTATCACACATCATGTGCTTTCTGCCCTCTTCAGGGGGAAGAAAAAAACTAAACAAAGCGGTAAAAATATGGCCATCTGCAGAGTACTTTGTCAAGTTTCCAGTGTGCTTCTATAACCTGCCTCTGCTACATCTAAATAGAACCACGTGTCAGCTAACACTTTGCTTGTTCTTTTTTTCATTTTGTTTCCCCCCACCCCTCCTTTTAAGCAAAACCAAAACATGTATGCTTTAAATTATTAATAAATGCCATTTTAGACACCTGCTCCTCTTCACTGGTGGCAGCTATGTATCCTATGATGCTCTGTATTTCTTCATGTGTTCCACCTTTGCTCAGGAAATATCTGATCAGTCCATAGAGCGACGTCCGTATAGTTCTCAGATCATCTTGAGCCAAATCACTGTCTTTACAGCCACTCCTATACACCAACAGACAGGAAAGGCAACTAAGGAAGTTCTTCATGACTCATTAATAGCAATTTGATTGTGCTAGTTTTGTAATTTTTCATCTACCCAGACATCGTGCCATAAGATATCAATTTTTACTGAAATAAGACAACTGAATAGTAATAAGCTAGAGTAGATCAGACTTATCAAGTCTGTAAAACCACTGAAATGTAGACTTGTACTGATCTGAATACAGGTCAGGATTTCAGGTTCCTCCCTCCCACCCTCCAAAGCAAAGAGCAAGGTCTCTAGCCAATCTTTCTCAACAACATAACTATATTCATAAGCAGATATAAATCACCAAGACCAAAAGACAAAATTTCAGATTCCTTAAAGTGTCCTACTTCAAATTCTACAAGGATATAAAAGAACTTAAAATGATCAACACCCTCTCTTTTCGTAAGGGTAATCATCGCAATTTGCATTGTTGATAAAAAGTTGTCCTTGTAATTTTAATTACTTTTCCAGTATCACTGACATAAACTTTATAGAATCCTATCATAAAAATAAAACTCAAGGAAAAGCAGCGAGTCAAATGGAAAAAAAAAAAAGTAATGCAATTTTGAAAATTAAATCAACCACCAAAAGCCAACCTGCAGTTTTATTTATTAATTTTGTCACTAGGATGATGGAGAAAAAACCCAACAGCCACGTATAGTAAAGAAGAAGGAGTTACAAGGGTAAAACTCTTACCCATAATAAATCCTGAGTGTGTCTAGAAGAAACTGCACACCATATTTCTTTCTGAAGAGTCTTCTGCTGTCTTTGATGATTGTAGAAAGATACTGTATGTGCCCTACAATATAAAGTTTTCCATTAGAACCTAGATAAAGAATTACGCCAAGTGAAGAGCACTGTGACTTTGGGCAGTTGCCCAAGTCCAAGAGCTCACCAATTCTGAAGGGGAAGTCCCCACTGTTCCAGATACGGAAGTCAAAAAGTAAGTGTTGATACATCTGTTGCAAAAGCTGCATGTTCTTTTCTACTGAGACCTGTTCTATCAGCAACTGTACAGCCATCAGTACATTCACATCCATTATGTTGCTTGGCACCTTTCAAAATAACAACAATGTTAGCACTCAAAATATTTAATATCCTAATGAATGTCATTTTTTAAAAAAGAAATTTGGAAATTCTTTTATCTTCTACAGCAATGTCTTCCTTTAAAGCAATGTAAGAAACACAAATCCAGTCTAGTTTGAGTAATCATACAACACAGTATCTATAACAAAAAAAGTAGAACAAAAAAAAAAAGACAAAACACTGTGTGTTTGTTGATTTGCAGATCAAGACCAACTCCTCAAGTCTTTTGGTTTTCAGAAACACAAGAAAGAAAAGCACGTACTAAGGAGACTTTTGAAGACGCTCGCATTCTGGCCAAACTAAGAATGTTTCAAAGTAATCGGGACCTTGTCCATAACATTCATTATTAAAAGATGTTTGTCATGTTTGCTCACCTTCTGTAACAAGGCTCCTAGGGTGGCAACTCCATGGGAATGAATGATATTTTCTTGATTAACATGATGTCTCTGAATAAAGTGTTTTATCATCAAGATGAAAGTTGCAACAATGTTCTTCTCCAGGCGTGCTTCTGCAAAACAGAACAACAGAAGTAAAACTGTCATGGTTTATTGTTGGACCATCGCATAAAAGTAGAGAGGAAGCAGTAAAATCAGGCGTTCATATTTCTCACTATTTCCTGTACTTCTCAACTCCTTTTCAGTTTGTTCCCTAGCTGTAAGCTGTCTTTAGATTTTTCCAATACAGTCATAGTCATTCCATGCCTCTCCAGAACAAAGCAACCCCAGTCCTGACTTCAGTTGCTTCATCCATCTAGCAGAAGGTTACAAACTCCTCTTTCAGTTACAACCCTTTACATATGCTGCAGTTAATTCTCCCCCTATAGTTGTAACTGATACAAAATAAATATGTCAAAATATAATGACAAAATATAACAAAATACATAAAATATGATATGCAAAAAATCAAGAGACAGGAAAAGATAATTCTTTTATTTACTTTACTCCACCACTTCGTATTTGAAAGAAAAAGAATGCTTGTTTCCCTTTGCAAGGTCTGATTTCCCAGCGCTTTTTGTCAAGATCAAAGTTCATTCTCAATATTAGCAAAGTTTTTTAAAAACCTATTCTTAAAGCTTCTTTTCAACTTTTTGTTTAATTTTAATACAAAATCTGGTGGTGCAAGAGGTAGGAGTCTGAACATTCTAAGAAAAGAGAAGTTTGGCTGAAGGCTAATCAGTCCTGTTCTGATACTGCAAAGTCTTCATGTGCCTGTCTGATTCAGCACTCAGGTTGTAGGAAAGCTCCTCCTATTGACAGTAGCAGGCTTTGCATCAAACATAAATTCTCAAAATACTCAGAACAAACTTTTCAGAATAGAAATTTTAAAACTGCATACTTTCACAATAAAGTAATAGTAAATAATAAAGAGAAAAATAATGCTATTAACATAGCTATTTTTGAAATATGTTAGTAGTTAATTTTACATAGTGCTGCATTCCTGGTACTCAGTATCCAATCAGATACCTAGGAGCAGAAAGAGTCTTTCAGCAGAAAGAGTCTTTCAGCTTTATACAGGTACTCCAGAAAAGCCAGCACATAATAAAACGGCTTTCTGTCATTTGCAGGAAGACTTTTAAAATCAACCTTAAAATTTTTTTCAGTTCAACTGTACTTTCCTACCTGACGCCTTTGTGGATGACAATACCACCCAGTCTCCCTCTACAGGAGTCACTAGTTCTGGAGGTAAAGTTTCCCCTTCGGACTTCTCAGACACCAGTTCACCAAGAAAACTGATCTGCTCCAGCAATGGAAACAGCACATTTACTCCACCAATACAGTTGATCATATCCTAAATCAAGAGAAAAGGGAGGAAAAACATCACCATAAATAAAATCCCCTAAACCACGTAACAGAAATTTAACTCCAAATACAAGGAACCTTACATGTTTCACATGCCACTTCGAAAATAGTAAAAAGAGCTGCCCAGGTTTTAGACACTGCAATTATACATATGCCTTCCTGTCAGCTCTTGTTTTGGAAGTACATTTTTACATTTCCTTTCTTCTTCCCCCACATAAACACAGGAAACTGAAGGACACAAGTCTTAGAAAGAATCTTCCGCTAAATACATTTGAAAAAAGAGGGAAAACTTATTTTTCTAAGTTACTTACAGTAAGGAAAGATTACACCCATCTGCAGCATGAGACTAAGAAATTAACTGATTAACCAGAAGGGCGTAAGGACCCTATGCATCAGTTAAGAAAACAAAACAAAAAACAAAACCTAAAATATAGGACAGTTTTGCTGTAACAGAACATTTGAGCAGGAGACTAGAAATAGGTTTAGCCAAAAAATGTTACATTTTAAGCTTCAATACTAATGTTGCAGCAGTACTATGATTACAACTGCTAGCAAAAATTAAACAAATCCAATTTGTATAGCCTGTAAGAATTAGATATGCCAATGTATCCAACAGTAAGGAAAAGATATTGCAAATTTTATGTATAGCAGAGACAGAATAAGGTATAATAGGCTAATGAATATTTTGAGTTTTCTCTGAAGTGAGGCTTTTGGACTGAGATGATCTAGTCCTGCCAACCCCAAATCAAAAGTAAAGAAGATAACTAGATTAACTTATCTCTTAAAAAACTGCTAGATTCTTGTAATATTTTAACTCTACTCTTTATTTTCTGCTGCAGTTAGTCTGCATTAAGTTTTTTTTATGACTAACACAGCAAAAATCACAAGTGTTAACTTAACCCTACAAATCTTAAATCTAGTTCAGAGTTTAAGACAGCATGAAAACCACGACAGAATCCCCTAGAGATGGTTAAAAGCTTTCAGTACACAACATGCATTGAATAGATTATGAAGAATAGTCAGCTACCACAAAATAACTTAATGCATTTTCTATGACATTAAAAGCAATAGCCCTTTTAAGTTCTAATAAACGCAATGTAATACCACTCAAGACACAGCATTCACCCATTAATTCTCATTACAAAAACATGCTTTATCTGCTAAATGTCATGTGCATTATGATAATAACTTCTGGCACTCCAGAAGTTAGGTGAACATAGACAACCACTGTCATATTTACAGCACATTCTGCATCTTCAATATGCATTTACCTTGACATCCCAGTTTACTACTTTGTTTCCAGTTAGTCTTCCATGTAAGAGATTTGCAGACAGGTCAAGACAAATTGGGTTTCTGCAAGCCTATTAAACAGATGAAGAGGCTACAATATCATTTAGGAAACATGTTACAGATCCTCGAACATGTAAAATTTCTGAATGATGCATAATCTGTATCAGGAAGATAGTGCCACTGTGTTGATATTAAAGTATTTAAACAGCTTGGAATCCCTGGAACATGATATATGTTATCTTAAATCTGATATTCACAATTCTACAAGATAATTCTGTCCTTTTGCCAAACAAGAACAAAACCTACTATCTCTATAGAAGATGACAGTTTAAGAAAGCTCTCACTGCTCCCTATCTTCCCATAACCACAGCATAAAAATGGCACATGCACCTGTTCTATGAAACAGCAAGAAAAAAAAAAGACATCTAGAACATGTTCTGAAATTACTTCACCCTGTGAAATCAAAGAGAAATTACGTATTGTTTCATACCTTCGGTGTATAATGAAGCAGCACCTTACTGGGGAGATCTGCTACTTCAGCCTCTTGAGACTTCCACGGAGTTAAACAGTTTGGACCTATTAAAAAATAAATTATATAACATAAATATTTAAGAGTCCATTGGATAATAATGTTGACCTGCAAGAATTTTACTTTGTTGAAACAACAAATAGGACACTCTGAACCATACCTAGTTGAGACACACTTTGAAGTAGTCTCTATGACTTAAATCATTCATTCCATAGGGTCTGGTTAAAAATAAACAGAGTCTTGATAAAAATCCAAACTACACAAAGAATAGGGTTTATAATTCTTTCCAACAGCTCTAACATTCCTCTCTTTACAAATAGCTATCTCCTATTTCTCACCAATCTCTCTGTCATCAAGCCCAAATGTCCAGAAAATGAGTAATCTTCAAGATAGTTTTGTTTAGTAATACAGAATATTTCTTTTAAATGATGGAAGTGTTTTTATGCTAATCTCTAACAACATAAGTCATCAGGGAACTTAATACCTTAACACCTTGAACTGTAAGACACAGCTTATCAGAGAATTTTTTTTTAAATAACCTCTTCGTTATTAATTGATTCTTGTGGAAAAACCCCCAAGCTTAAATCATCTTTAAGTGGCCTATCAAAACAAGGGCAATACTTTAGAGTCTCAACTGTAAACTATGTGTAGGCAAACAGTAGCAGAAAATCAGGACTGAGCAAGTGAAAATACTATCTAACATTTTGATTTCAGCAGGTCTGCCCATATGATAAATACAAGAGCTTACGCAAATAAAACATTCTAAATAAAACCTTGTAATACATATATAATTTCATTTTAAGCTTATTTGTTATAAGACCCTCTCAGTTAGGTCAGCTCTGCAATTTTTCTGGATTGTAACTTCTTTGTTACATGTCAGCGTAGAACAAAGCTCAGTGGGGTCTTTTCCATAACTCATCCCTTTCATGCCACTAAAACCAATACAATCATCACTTACCTGCTAAATATAATGCTTTCACCTGAGGAGGCTGCAGTGCTTCATGAAAGATGATAACTGATCCAAGTTGGCCCTCCAAAGATGTTGGACATCCCCATTCACTGTCCTGAGTACCTGCTGAGATCATCTTCGTAATGAGCTCTGGTTTTCCAAGCATCCCAGCCCAACCTCCTGTAGACAGAATGCCCCCAAGCGATGTCCGATGTGGCATAACAGGGGAGGAAAAAGGTGGATCTGGTATCTGAGATGGAGGAGGAGTTGTTGTTCTTTGACCAGCTGAACCAATGCAGCAAGAAGTAAAAGACTGGAGAGTCACACATGGAAGAAAGAAAACAAAACGCATACTGTAAATCTAACTTTTTTTCAGCTTACAAAGTAAATCTGAAGACTATCTCTGGCAAACCTGAACTAAGTAAATTAAACCAAGAGCAACAAGCTCTGGTGTGCCCTGGAAAAGAAGCAATCCAGCACAGCAGGCTAAAAAAAAAAAAAAAAAGAGCATATACTTTCCACAACAGCACAGTGACCTTTCTCCAATAAAAAGAAACTGGGTCACCTCAACTCCTGTGTGATCTGCAGGAGCAGATCCAGGAAAGATAGTGTTCTAGATACCCTGGTAAACATTCCTCTTCTGGATTATATTCCAAAATACTAGACCAACGTATCTGCTACTGTACACTTTTTGTATCAGTTATTCCACTCAAACAGCTCCCACGGGAAGCTTACCTGCCCTACTTTTAGGTACCTTCATGTTTATAGTGCTTATTCTACAGATGGGCCAAAATCCAGAGTTTTATCTCACAATGGAAATTTAACTGTCTCTATGTTCAAGTTTTATACTAGTTTTACTGTGACTGTGTCCAATTCGAGTGTTTGCTCAACGTATTTAATAAATACCAAGTTAGGACTTACAAAAGAGGGAAAAACGCTCAGTGTTGTAGCCCTATTTAAAATGGATTTGTTCCACAAAAAAAAATGCACAATTCTTACATAGAAAGCTGAACATGACATGTACTCATTTTGATGGCTAATGTGTTCTTTTAGGCTAAATGTGTTCACGTGCAAAATGGTTAATTATCTGCATATAAATTACTTATCTAGCTAACAAAGTAGGTATAAGATTAGCATAATAAGGGAACATACAGAAAATACAAGTAAAAAAGTTACTGCTGAACATAACACAGAATATTTCTCATTGAGTATGTCACACCAATCCTGGCAGAGCTGTGATTTAGTATGATTTACTCAAATTACGTCAGTGTGCTCAGGTAATTACTTTGAGGAAAACCCCACAACATGGGTAATTTGGGTTTTTTCTGGGTTTTGTTTTTAAACTAAGATGACTAAAGAAGCATTAATTAATGGTTAGTTATACAATTAATTAATGTCCAAAGCTGAACAGAAGCTTACTAGTACTACATTAAGCTATCCTCAACTCTTACACAACTTCCAAATTAAAAAAGCCAGCTATGTTCTCATTTTTCTATGACAGCTCGTCATAACAGATCTACGACTCGTAAGGTGAACTTACTTCATTCATGGCAGGGAATCGAAGTGGGGCAGAGACTTTCTGCTGTCCGTTGACATAGATGTACACAAGACTCTGACCGAAGGGCCTCTTTCCAGGCATGTGAACAATAGTTACATTGTGCTGGTTAAGCAATATAAAATAATTGAGTCACTATTAAAAAGCAGCGAAATGACTATACGGAAATATTTAACTTCATCTCCACCAATCTAGTGACGAAACCACTTAAGAAAACAAATCCAAAGCATCACCAAGAAGAAAAGACAACCTATGAGCTGCTTTCATTTTAAAGTTTACAAGTAAACAGGTTTTTGAAAGCAGAGGTACAGCTCTTTCATGATAATGCACATCAGTCCTTAAGTATGGGAACAGAAACCGGCAAGGTAGAAACACAGTAGCAGATTTTATTCATTCACATAGCATCTCAGCCACCTATGGTCGTTAATGCTAAGAAAATCTGCATGTTAAAAAAAAAATAACTAAACACAATGTTGTAACCATCTTATCAATAAAGAACGCCTAATAACATAAGCATATTTTAGCTCAATCAACTACTAATCTTTGTGGAAATTGCTCGCATTATTTGAGGTAAGATCCGTTCTTACACAATTCATTAAAAATCATAAAATAGACCATTTGTAATACAAACGCAGTACTATCCTAAACAAAGTCGTTTTCAGTATCAAATCTTACCCAGAGAGAGTCAAAAAAACAATGGTCAGGCAGCATCACTGTTGCATATTCCCTCTTAGTGCAAACTGCAACCACCAACACTCCAGAGTAGGTAATAAATGCTTCAAAACCCGTACCGCTCCCTGTAAAAAAGCTACAGAAAAAGACAACAAAACACACAAATCAAGGACTTACTTCATAAAAACTATTGGAAATCACCTAACAGTACCTTCCTTACGGAGTGAACCAACTTAAGCCATTTGTCGCTGGTCCAATATTTACTATTTGTCTGGCTGTTACTCTCATTCCAAAAACCCCAAGATCAAGAACTGCCTCAAGGAAGGGACCCCAAAGCACAGGACATGCAGGCCAAAGGTGATCCACAAAGCTCTCAAAGCAGCTTGTAGCCATCCATTCTTCACACAAAAAAATAAACTTGTTCCCAACAAGTAACGCTTCAGTTTGATCTACACGGCTTAAGCTGGTTCTGCTACAAAATCCTGCATGCTGCAGTCTCTGGAAGCTAAAATATTGTAATAAAGAAAGGACTGGCCTGCAACCTGTGCTCTCTTTTCTGTCAATTAAATAGTATCCATCAGCCCCTGATAAAGCTGCCAATACTGCATGCAGATTCATGACATTACTGTTACAATTAATTTCCATTGTTTCACATAATAGCACTGTATACAGACATTTTTTACTGTAATTTTCAATCTTTAATATTATCGACAAATCTGCATTAAAAATGTTTGATGAGACAGCGCGACCTCTAGTTTTTTAATCCATGATTATCCATTAGCAAGAACCTTACCTTCATGCAAAATGCAAATGTAGTCATTCTTATATAGCTTATTTCACTCATATAATGAGGAAAATCAGCTGTAAGCAACTATCTATAAATAAGCCCTGCAAGCACAGGTTTGCCTTGAGAAATTTTTTCTAAGCACTTGAATACAAAGAATTATACATATAAATTGTGAACTGCTCTAAAAACCTGTTTACGTGCCCTTAGGCACCATTATTACAAGCAGATGCATCAATTACTGTACTATCAAATATCTGCATCTATCAATATAAAACACAAATACACACACAGAGAGCATGAATATTATAGACATCCTCAACAGACATAAACTCTCTTACAATTAAACACTGTAAAACATTAAAACTAGATCAATTTTTAATCATTTTAATTTAATGGTGTGCTTAACACTTCAAGCTGAAACTGCAATTGTAAGCATTTCCTCTTTTTTGTATGATTTTCAATACACTACTGTTTTAGCTTCCCAGAACTAGAATATCTTCCAAATTGTACATAAAATTATAGAACAGTCAGTTATTGGTATAATATTATAGTATCACAGCTTTTTTATGCTGTAGTGCACTTCCATCCCAGTTTTCTAAAACTACAGTACATTTAAGATCTTTTGTGGGACACACTGATGAACTCCAGAACAGTGCTGCAGCAGTTCATCAGGTGGCACCCTTCATCAGGGCTGTGCTCTACAAGTGCTCTGGGCAGCCACAGAAACCCAAGGAGTCTCCACCTGTCCCAATATTATTAATAAACAGAAGTAATACTCTAAGACACAGGTGTTTGGAAAATACTAATTCTGTTACAACTAGAATTGCATTCTTCAACACCTCCCCTGAAACTGCAGTGCAGTAAAACGGACTGAAGGGAGCCAAGAGATTCTTCAATTAGTACTACCCCATTCTGCATTTTGTTTGCTGTACCCAGAAAGTTAAGTTATACCAAGAACCATCCATGTCAATGTCTACTGTTTAAGCAAATAAAAGAGTTCTTTTTATTGTGCTCTCATACAGAAAACAAATTTCACTTACAGGAACACACAGGGAAGGTGGTGTTTTCTGTAACCCAGCCTAGCTCTGGTGACAGCTGAAACTGCTCCCTTTCACAAACTAAGCACTATACACTGCATTCTATGAAGATAAGTAGAAGCACCCCATGTCACAGGGTACCGTATGCCACAGGGAACAGATGACCTAGATTTGCGCTGTTGAAGTAGTTATAGTAACTATACCTATAGAGTTGCTTCCTCTTGCCACTTTTGCTAGTCGTGCTAGGGTCCACTCGGTCCTGGTCAAGGCAGAGCCAAGCGTTGAAAGAAAAAGCAGAGCCTGGCCACTTATGAATTGATGGAACAGCAATTCCAGCCATGCTGTGGTTCAAGTTGAAATACTGCAAGGCACTAGCCATGCCCTGCTTCCGGGCCATTGCTAGAATGGCTCGCATCACTGGAACAACATAAGGGTGAGCTTGTTTTGGTTCCTCAGTCCTCAGGAGGCGTATTAGTTGAAGCAGTTCTTCTGAGCCCATTGACTGGCTCCCCAAAGAGCCCAAAAGGGCAATCAGGTTCTCTGCACAAGTACAATGGAGCGCGGAGTGGGAATTTAGTGTCTCAATGATACGGATGACCATGTTTGCATTGACACACGTGGCACGACTCTGTCTGTTAATACAGCAGATTCGCCTCAACCAATTTGAGATGAAAATCTGCAGGTCATGTGATTCTAGTTCTGGAAGCCACTGGATAAGCAGCAGTAAGGGCTGGACATTACTAATGCCTAATATCCCAACAGCCATGTGGTCACCTTCAACAGCCTGAAAAACAGCAGAGAACTCAGACGTGAAATACAATAAAATAGGGCTAGAAGTACTGTTGAAAAGATGCAAGCATTTTAGCATTCAAAGCAAGCACATCTCACCATATTCATGAGTTCTTCCAGCAATTCCCGTGAGGGTTGACCCAGCGATTTTAGTACCTCATACATGTGTGCGTAACCAATCCTCTCTTTGAAGACCTCCTAAGGATAAAAATTCCAGCCTCACTAACAAATAAAATGGACAAAAATTGCTCATCTCCTGCAGCAGGTTCTAATTTAACACCATATTAGACACAGAGTAATTAGAATGCAAGAATATGGTCTAGAAAGCTCTTTTTTATAATATGTCCAACTGTGCTATTTCTAGCATGATACAGATGAGAAGAACCTCCCTACAGCATGTAGATAAACAATAAAAGATCAAAGTTATATTCAAGTACTTACACATGACTATAATTGATCTGATAACAAAAACATTAATTATATCACAAAATACTAATAACTTCATTTTTTAACGCAAACTACACAATGAAGTGATTACATTGAGAATTAGAAGTATTCAGATATTAATCTAAGTGAAAGATCTTCCTAGAACAGCTTGATTATAAAGCACTTAAAAAAATTAGAGAAGTGTTCCAAGGAAGTTTTTCAGAAAAATACATGATTTCACATGAAGGAAAAAAAAAAACAAACAAGCAGCAAAATCCAAACCATAGCATCCAACTATGGCTTAGTTAGCAAACAGTCAACACATCATACACTATGGATACTATTCTCCCAGCTGTATTCTGCACTGAAATTAAGCCTTTTTTTTCTTTTTTAATTTAAAACAGATACATCTGTCAGCAGAAGTGAGATGATTGCTTAGGCAAATACAGGAAGAAAAAATACATATGTTGCAATGGAAGTACAACTGAAAACTTTACTGATCCTTTGCAAATCACAGTCAATCCCCACCTTCAACGTACAACTCTTCCCAGGCTTTCCAGAGTCAAGGGAGGAATAAGCACTCTCAGTAATGCTCTGGAGAAGCATAACTGACATGTTTCTCACTCAGACTGTACTGCAAGTAGCAACCAAATCAGACAACCTCCACTCTTCCTTCAGCCTCTACTGTACAGACACATCCCTTTCCCTAGGGAATCATTCAGCCATGAGGTGAATCTAATGAACTCATCAATCTACACTATTTTTCTGTGGGCTTACCTTCCAGTCAGCTTCACAAACTAACCACAACCTAATCATTTACCAAACCACTAGGATAACTACAAAGGAAGGGTAGAGGAATGGTAAGACCACCATTCGGACAGCAATACCGTCCTGGGTTACTTTAAAGCCATGACAAAACTACAACATGAACTCCTCCCTGAAAATTCCTGCAAATACCCATCAATTCTACACCACATATTCATGGGACAAGTAACGACGTACTTCTTTTACAAAGGTTTCAACTGCCATTAGCAGTTTTACTGATCTTCTAGTTTTTATAGAAAGATGGCTCAGGTGTCCAGCCGTTAGACACCCATAAATGAACATGGGACAAGGGATGCTAATCAGCTATTCCCATCGGGCAAGAATGTGTGATCACAATCTGCTCATCTTCATTTGTGAGATTGATTACGATATTCTGATAAAAACATTAACTGGAAATATGATCAAGAAGCCTACTGAAAACACACCTCTGCATAAATAATGTTACCTTAGCAGCTGGAGACTTGTGCATTACTGCTGTGAGGGCTTGAATCGTTGATACTGCCAAGCAATCTAGGTGTCCCTGAAACACCTGAAAGTAGCAGGTACAGAAGTTATATACAAATGTGTGAACACAGTTCAGCTCCAAAACCTATATGGGGTACCCTCCTGCGAGGAGGGGAACCAAAAGTCTACTAACATGCCTCAAAAATCATCTTCCCACCAGAAAAGATTTCATAACCCCATGGCCTACAAGGAATTAAGTAACAGGAGACAACTAGCCACACACTTCAAGAGGAGAAAAGCATTCACAAGACACATCGCACTTCAAATATTCTGATGGACAAACAGGTTTTCCTCATGCGGCTAATGGACAACCTCAAGAGGGAGGGAGGAAAACAAATTAGGAAAACCTCTTGCAGTCTGTGTGTGTGCTGCTGGACAATCAGGCACCCTCAGTGCATATAAAGTGCTTTCTTTTCCATCCAAGTCCCTACACACCAGTGCAACACACACAAATAAGTCACACCAACAGAGCAAGGTGGCTGCCTCACCCATTGCCTCACCACATTGATCAACATCTCTTTTTCCAATTTAAGTCGTCTTTTGAGGTTTTTTTTCCTCTGACATTTCTTGTCTATATTGATATTTCTATGGTGGTTTTAAGGACAAAAATGTTGGAGCACTATTTCGCATCCATCAGTAAAACCTAATTAGCAAACTTGTGCAAACAAACATACTGCTTCATCAACTCTGAAATACTAATGCATATCAGACTTATGTTGAAAATGAAATGCCAAGAATCAGAACAGTGTGTTAAGACTTGAAGAAACATTTACATGTGGTTAGTGTTGCATTGAGTTTCTAAAAAAAGCCAAAGCTATTAGAATCACAATTTGTAGATTACCATACCTTGTATTTAGCATTTCTTTACAGTTTTAATCAGAACAAATCATTCTGCTATAAAAATGATACAACAACAATTTGCATTTGAAACTTTGCACAATATTTTGAGAAAATTAAAGCAACAGGCTATTCCTGCCTCCCTGATTCAGCCTGTCCATTGTTTTGTGAACATCTGTTCTTGATGACAAGCAAAGAATCAGGACATCAAATACAACCATCGAGATTCACAAACAAGGCCCCAGAATCCAAAACACCACAGTGCTGAAACAAAGAAGCAAAAAGGAGGAAAGGGAGGGGGAAAAAAAATCACCACCAGGTTGATAGAATTTATTTGGATTCCATTCATGCACTTCACCTTTTCCTTAAAAGAAGCATAACTGAGGCTCAATCTATTGCAAATATCTGCAATTTGAAGCAGATCAATAAAACTGAGGTTGAATTCAATCTGTTATTCAAAAAATTATATTCCAGAGACAGAAAATACTGATGTGTGCAGCAACACAAGTTCATCTTGCTGCAGAAGGGTTAAAGACAATGGTTAAAGGTGAAGCACAGGAATCAATTTTCCTGTGATTGTGTCTTGACTTCAACTGAAGCAAAATACAGGTTAGGTAGGTACCTGATCCTCATTCATTTCTGTCAGTAATTTGTTGGCAAGGTCTTTCTCACTCTTGTCTGCCACTTTATTGTTAGCATTTAAAAACAGCTGTTAGAAACAGAGACAAGAATAATGGAAATAATTGCATTAAACAGTTACCTGCAGGCAAACCTGTGGAGGCTGCCTTGGACTTGTATTTCACATACAAGAGGTTAAAAAAAAAAAAAAGCATTCTCACACTGGTGAGACAAAATCCTCCATTAATACTAGTCTTCTGTTAATTCTTACCATACTGAAGATTACATCGTATTTTTGCTAAATAGTAATTGCTCCCCCCCACAGCCCCCACAGAATTAAATGAAAATATGTAATCACTGAGACAAAGAAACAGATCTGTCTGGAATTTATACTGGTCGCTGGCTTAGCAACTGTGATTTCATTTAGAATACACAACATGACAGGGGGTTCTCAAAAATTTATATGTAAGAAATAAAGACCACAATGGGCTATAAGCAAAGAAATGGATACAGATGTTTCACCATTTTCCACTTGGGTTTCATCCTAGATGAAGGCTGAAGAAGATACCTATACAGAGTATTTAACCTTCCAACAGCAACAGCAGCAGAGTTTCTGGGGCACGTAGTCTTTAGGACCGTAAAATGTCTCTGCCAGCACCCTAAGAATCAGGTTGTAAACAGCATTAAATCAAACATACACCTATACTGCACCTTCAGCTAAGAAACTGCTCTGCATATAGTAACTAGATTCCTAGTCAGGTTCCTGAATTTGTAGGTTTAAAGCTTATCCTAGTATCTTCATAATTGATTGCAGTCACTTTGTGTGCAAAGTTTACCTGTAACTTAATCAGGACTAAAATTTATCTTCTGTTTTTAGATTCTATTGAGGTTAAAAAGAATCCCCGATCAAAATGTTTTAAAAGACTCTAAAAAACAAAAGAAGAAACACCACTTTCCTTTAGTGGGTAAAAACTAAGCATCCATCATTTTTTTCCCCTCGTACATTTTGTTCCATTATCTGTTATGCAGTCTCTCTGAAGAGAAACAACCTGAGAAATCAACTTCCATAAATTAAGGCCAACAGGACAGCACTCAAAATATTACTTTAACTTACATAGGTGTGAAAGCATATAGTTAGAAACACAAGTAATTTTGAAATGTACATCATGATCAAGAGCACTTAACAGTGCAGAGTAACTGTAATATGCCTTAAAAGGTTATAAATTAACAAGTGGAAATAAGAACGTTAAAACTAAGTAAATGCAGCATGCAAAAAAAGAAAAAAACACGGAATTTTTCACATGGTTTACTTCAATTCTGATAATATATACAAAATGGAAAATTTTATTTTTATTACAATGTCCATAATGGGTTTAATTCTTCTATTTAAAATCTGTTCAGAAAATATTTTTTTTAAGCCAGCTATCAGCCTTTGTGCTTTGCTCAAAGTCTGACCTCTAATATACGAGAAAAAATTCAGGACTGACAAAGCAGCTTGTTAAATAACTCTCAGTATAGAATAAGCACTTTCTGATACTTCTAGAATCCCTCTTTTCAGATGTCACAGACAAAAAGCAACATTCACATAATCCAAACTTAACCAAGCAGTTCTGAAAAGCTTTTGTGCAGATTTCTAACCCTAGAGCATAGTTAAGGTTTGTGGGCAAACTGTCTTGCCTTAAAACCAGCAAATACAAAAAAAAATGTTTCCATTTTAGAAGATTCAGTTTAGAGGAACTGCAAATGACTAGAAAGTATGACTAGAAGTATGGCCTTGAATACCTTAAGTTCTTTGGGATATCTATAGCAGAAATAGCAGTATGGATTTTCTTTACCCCTCCTTTCCACGGTATTTTTTTGCACTTCAAATTTGCTGAAGATCCAATAGTTTCCTGAGTTTCAGACATGCATATGAACTGTCCTGCTATCTGCGGAGCTGCAGAACACACTTTACACAGCTTGCTGGTGAATCCGCTACCAAGATTTTTACAGGTAAAGAAAAAGGATCTGGTAATAGGGTCTTCACCCCCAGCTAATAAGGACAAAACCTAATTCCACGGCTAAATTCATCATTTGGCTTTGAAAAAGAAGAAAGATACAGTATACTGGAAAATACAAATAAACAACACCTTCCCAATCTCCACCCTCTCCCCACTTCTCATCCTTGGGGGTATTTTGACTGTGAAAGGTTAAAAAAGCTCACCATGTAGCAAACTGGCAGTATTGATACATAAGACTGTATCACAGGAAAAAATCCTCATAAGAACCTATCTTATGACATACATACATGCAAAATAAAAATAAAAGGAGCAAGATGCAAAAATAGAGTAGCTGTTCCTGCTGTCTTAAATTCCACCACTTGTTTATATGAGAGCACGAACATAGCCAGAGTCTCCATGATCACGTAAACATCACACCACTTGATGATTTAAGAAGAAATGAAAAAAGAAATTTCTTACAGAGTACAAGGTCAGTACAAAAATAAGTACAGACTCCCAAACAGAGGAGGAGAATGGAAAGGTCAAACAATGTATTTACAGGAGGAGATAAAAAAACCCTGCAACTACTATTCAAAACACTTCAAGTCAGCTGGCATTCTGCCATTGATTATAACTACAGTTAAGACATAATCTGAATACATTTATTTTTAAACATATCACTGCACTGAAATACATTATGATCCACAATCTAAATGGATTTGAATCACATTTTATACTGTAGCTAGGATTAAATTATCTAACATCAGAAGAGTTTAAGATAGCTACGCCATCAACATACCACAAAAAGAGAAATAAAGTATTCCACCAAGTTACATCATAAATATAGTCTTCTGCACAGGAAAAAAAGAAATCTACAAAGCAATCAGTGGAAGACACTAGCTTGCAAATTGTGACCATCTGGGATTGAGATGAAAACACAATATCTATAGTAACACTAAATCCTATGTGGAAAGGGAAGAAAAATCAAAGAACATTTGCAACAGCTTGAACTCGTGTTTTATGTCAGGTACACATGACTCAAATATTTTGAAACGCTTAAAAAGGTACACCAGCAAGAGTTTTTTAAAACGGAAAAATATACCTCTCAAATTAGAATTCAAACCTCCATCCAGCAGCATTTGTAAGTGACTTCTAGCAATCCACAATGCTAAATATATTTATATTTTGCCAATGACAAAATATAAAAAAAAAAAATAAAAGGGGGGGTGGGAGTGGCAAGGAATATTGATTCCAGTAACAACATTAACAGATTTTAGGGACTGAGAGGGGTCTATAAAGGTATTTTGCTCAGGTCTCAAACACCTCTACTTCATTAGGACTAAAAACAGATTTTAAAGCAACTTGGATCTTCCATAGCATTAGTGGCTCTAATCAATCCAAAGTTTTACTTCCAGTATGTAGACACTATAAAATTTCATCTAATTCAGAAGGAAGATATAAAAGATAATTAATATACCTGCAGTATTACAAGACAGGTTTTGTTAAAAATACAGTGATAAGGGAAAATTTACCTTGCAGTTCTGCAACAGTCGAATGAGATGCTCAAAGCAGTTACTGTTAAGGAAAATTGCCTGGAGAACAGGCCTATCTGTGCAGTCTAACATGGCTGTGATGGTATCTATAAAATTAAAACATAACTGGCATCAAAGACAAAACACTTCCAAAATCCATCAAGCATTTTTTCTGCACATTACTTAATAAATATGGGGGAAAAATTATACCACAAGCTACATGTTGTGAATGCTTTGATCAAGAATAATGCGTATTTTAAGCACAGAGCACTAGACCTAAAGGTAAAAACATTTTGATGCTGTAAAAATCACATAGCCTACTGGAGAAAAATTCAGGTGACGAATACCTATGATTGCTTTGGGGTTCTGTTTAAAGTCATTACCATTTCTGAGTGCATAAGCAGCATGCCTTTTATTTGAAGTTCACAAACACTTGCTTCCTCATCAAGCAATTACTCTGCATTCTCCATCAGCTTTATACTGCACGCATTCTTCACTGCGTCAGTATTATTTCTCAGTTTTCTTGGAAATTTGGGAATAGAAATACTTCTATTCATATTTCCCATTCTGAACTCAAAGTGGAAAAAACTCCAAATCCTGAATTCCTACCCAATGACTTAAACCTAACTGCTTCAGACCATCACTTTTGACCAAGGTTTAAAATAATGGCATCTGAAAAGCAAGCTATCACAAAACAGTTGCCCCATGGTTATTTTGTTGCAGACCCATCTTATTCTGCAATTATTAAGGTGCTTATAAGTGTCAGTTGTTGCCTAGCTAAAGTTCATTTTTATTTTAATGGTTCATGGAAGCCCATGAACCTTGACACTCTGGTTAAATGGTAGCAATTCAGTATGGCTTCTTTTGGGGCTTTTCAGTAGTGAATGATTAAGTAAGAATACATCTGAAGTAATCTCAGTGAAGAAATGTTTAAAAATTTTCAATTGCTTAGTCAAGTGAACATTTTTGGTAGAACATTCGGTTACATTACTATCACGGTTCAATCATTACTTGCTATGGAGTCTTTATCAAGAGATACGTAAAGCAACTGCACAATTGGGTACTCACTCAGCATCTGGATCTGTAGTGCTATGAACCTGCTCTCCCACTGCCTGCATCGCCTCAAATTAGGTAAAGCTGAATGGTCCGAATTAAGTAACTTGAAATAGTTCTCCAATATTGTACTTGTCTCCACTTGCCGCTGATCAGAACTGCTGGTTAGAAGGATATGGACAACTTCTGTCAGGCACTTAAGAGTCAGCTCTGCCTTCCTGCTCACTTCCTCAGGGTTCCTGTCATCCCAGTTGTCACAGTCTGCTAAAACACGCATCAAGACTTCCATGGTGGCAGGAGATACTGCTTGAAGGGCATTTCTCTGAAACCCAGCAGGGGAAAAAGTAATTAAGGAGAACAAACAAACAAACAACAAACCACACTAACTAAACCAGATCTCTTCAAACCAGCAGTTTCTATCTAAGCTATCTAAATCACACAACATGCATTATTATCTGTTAAAGCCCTGTACTTGTTAAATAAATATGAAACATTCTGTTGAGGTTATACTGATAGCTACAAATGAAATGCATCCCATCTTCTCCACTTAACTAGGCTTTCTTCTTCTAAGAGAACACTTATAGGAAATTAATTTAAATGCATGTTATAAAATTCTTATAAGTTAGCCTTGATAATCTGCTAATTCTAGTTAAACCTTCACTTAAATTTCCGTTTTAGATCATTAGATTAATGATGCTTTAAAATGTTTTTAAAAGAACATAATAATCAGCAAACACTTGTCTTGGCCCTGAGTGCATTTCTCTCACCTCTCTTTCTGGGGGTCTGACTGCATAGGCTCAGAGCCACCTTAAATCTGGGGCAAGCGCACATCCTCACAGAGAACTTTAGGAAGCCTTGCAGGGACTCCCTGCCTTCTCTAGGGAGCTGCATTCAAGCTGCAGTGCTCAACCTTTTACCTGCCTGAGCTACACTGCAGCCTTGCCCATGCCTGGTCAGGTACTGACTTGAACTTGACCTACAGATTTGACTGCCCAGCTTGACCTTAGACCTGTCTCATCACAATGGATGAGCCTTGCAACCAGTGGACTCTTGACTGACCCTAGTTACCATCACTACACCAAATCCCCACTCTGATGCACTGTCCAGACTTTTTGGCTTGATCTCAGGCTTTATCACTACAGATTTGTCTAGTGATCTCGGCTGGCTGATCGTGGTTACTATGATTGGAGCAGGTCTGGTCAACCTGTTCCTGTTCAGGAACAGTGAGACCACACCTTTTGCCAGTGAGGTCAGCTGCCTCTTCATCATGCTCAGTCTCAGCTTGCCTTCCCTGGTGGAACAGGGCATTGCTCTGCTGCTCTCTAACACTGAGAAACACTCTCTCTCCTGTATCATCGGAAGTACTATTTGCTTGTGACTGGACTAAGTAGCACATTACAGAAGTCAGCCAACAGAGCAGATCCTGGCTTTACTGACAACGAACAATCTCTTCACACTCTTT
>NW_010393180.1:0-8316 GCF_000710305.1 Buceros rhinoceros silvestris | reverse complement strand
CTCTTCCCCCTCTTTCACACTCTGTTTAAACAGCTTCCAA
Source organism: Buceros rhinoceros silvestris (assembly GCF_000710305.1). NCBI lineage: Eukaryota > Metazoa > Chordata > Aves > Bucerotiformes > Bucerotidae > Buceros > Buceros rhinoceros. The sequence continues at coordinate 8,276 of NW_010393180.1, read as the reverse complement.
GCTACAAAGGCCCCGTAACTCTTACTGAAACAGCTTACTTTTAACATGGGGAAGCAAAACAAATAGCTTTCATGTTTGCAAGTGGAAATGTCTAATCTAGTTATGCACATTTTTTCCTTATGATATGAAAATATTATAGTAAGTTTATATGAATGTGCAGTTACTGTAGACAGCAAATTTCTACTGTCATTTGAAAGCAGGACCTAGCTTATAGCATTTAGATACTATTGCACAGAATTACCTCAAACTTCGTAAGACAAACAAGCAATTCATAGTCAATAATAAATTCTTCTCATGTATGTGTTTAGGGGCATTTATAAGCCTTAAACAATTGACAGACATTTGGAGGCTTCAGCAGCTGAAAAGGCTTTATAACTTACATACCTGGCCACCAGCCACGATAGCTCCAAAGAGATGTAGCAGGCAACATTTTAGGCTTTCCTTGAGATGTTCACTTTCTTGAAAGCATTCTGATTGGTGTAAATGAAAAGAAGGAGGATTCCTTACTTTGGTCATATGAATTATACAAAGTTTTTTCTCTCAAAGCCACCAATAAACAAAATAATTAAGAAAAAGGTCCTCTATTCCTTGTGATCATGCAAATTTAAAAAAAATTCAACTATGGAATCTCCACTTTCTTTTACATAAAGCAGACACAAACACATGAATTCCAGCACTATCAAAGTAACACCACAAGACCACATTTATCAGGAATTCACAGGGCCAGCCCTTCAGCTTGCACAAAACTTTTTATGCAGGCTGACAGAACTATAGACATACAACTGTTGATCTGATCCATAACGTAGTATGAGCCCATTTTCTCCATACTAATGAGAAACAGGTCATGCTAACACGCAGGCAGTTAGCAAGAATGACAAAGGTTAGGGCAATTTTGGCACAGAAAGTCTAACGACACATGCAGTGCAGGGTAGCTCAGAAAAACAGTCTGTGAGCTTGCTTCCTATAAGCCAAACTTCCTAGTGAAGCCCCTGCAGGTCTGTAATCTTTCTAACAGCAGTGTCTTTAAAAATTATCCTGCATCTCTTCTCATGCCGTATTTTATATAAAGCAGTTATAAACAGCCTCAGGAATTCTTTTTTACAATAGATATAACCTATATGATAGCTATAGCAATAACACTAGTCTTAAAGTAACTACAACAAACTAAAAAGGATTAATCTATTTGGAATTAGCCATTATAAAACTTCCAATAACTATATGAGATAGAATGGATAACAACTTGCGTTTGTAAAAACTGAGATTTTAAACAAACAATAGAAGCTGAAAATGAAAGAATTTAATATTCATTAAAATAATAATATAAACTTTAAGACAATTACCAATTATTGGCAAGTAAGATTTCTGACTATATACTGAATGTATAAGCCTGTTTAAAAAGAAAATAGCACAGCTATTTTTTATACCTGTTCTTCAAAGAAAACAAAGCTTAGATGATCACACTGACAGTCTGCTAGTCCCACCACTCCCTGACTTATAGCCTCTGAATCTTCAGGCAACCTCAGACAAATTCAAAAGAGCAGTACCTAGCAGATTGTGAATAGATCATTAGAATGAATAGATCAAAAAAGGCTCAAATTAGCACTGCCATGGCAGAACATCTAAAACACATACTCAGCAATTTCTTGCTATTTTACATAGGCAGGGAAGGAATCTCAAGCAACAGGGAGAGGATGTGACTGAAACTTGAAGCACCAAATTAATAAATGCTACCACTCTAGGAGTAAAGCCTTCCTTTTTATTTTCAATTAAAGCTGAGTTACAGATAGCTGCAAAAAAGGCTGATTTCATTCATACCCCCACCCCTCCTCCATATTTCTGCTACTTCAATTCTGTTGGCACTAGCACTGTGATGTGCTAAACTGGGAAACGACCTGGGCACCTTCCCAAGATTTCAGCACAGAACATGGCACATAAGTCATCCTCTTCCACACAGCCAATCTGTATTGGTAAGAACACATGAATTCCAAAGCAGTCATCATATTTAATGACTGAACCAGAGACAAAACAGAGCAGTTTCTCAAACTGCAGTCTAAGGAGAATTTGCTAGATGGATGGCACATAGTTTCCTTCTTTCTAGCTGTTAAAACATATTAAGAGAAAAAAACCACATAAATACTTCCCCAACATTATATTTTCATGCGAATTATCATTACAATTCCTACAGGGATCGTACGTGCAATCAGCATATCTACCCTAATAAATGGGAAAGCTGGCAATTCACAGAACCAACCCTATTATGCCACATTAGGCACTGAAAGAAAGTCTGAAAAAGCCCAGGCTTTCAGAGATGAGTAAGAAGGGCAAGACGGTGATGCTTAGAGCAAAAAACAAGCAAAGTAACCGACTTCATTCAGTCTCAGACAGCAACTAAGAGGCTTTTATATTCTTAGGGGAAAGGAACTTGGAATCACTAAGTTCACTCCTCCAAAGACGACTATTTTCAAACACGCTGTTTATAATACTTACGGTAAAAGAAAGGGACAAACTCAACAGTGAGGGAGGCTGGTTTATACTTCTGTCTGCTCTTTTCAACTGTACTAAGGAAACGTCTGCAATTACATTAAAAAAGATACACCAAATAAATTACATATGATACCTTTGTTTATGACTTACTAATTTACTACTTCATACAGAAAACACTGCCAAAACTTAGAAGTTACCTTTTGCTTACAGAATAAAAACAGTAAAGTAGTATTTTATCCTGAAAATATGACACAGCTAATCCTGTATTTACTTTTCTGTTCCTAAAAATACCTTAATTTTTTTACAATATTTTAAAAAAGCCAGCAATCTTATTTACTCCTTGTTTATTATAACTAAGCCACCAGCTAGACTGCCAAATTTCTTTACCATGCAATTTCAAATGGGCATAAAACACTGTTACAGGTTCATTAGTGGGAAGAGTGGAAGGGGGTATCAAATTAAACAGATATAATCCTACTGATACACTTACAAACTTACTTGCAAAGAAGCAACATATCTATACTGTGATCTTCAATAACTTCTCTTGCCCTAATTCAGCTAGGTCTGCCTACCTCATTCCTTTTGTCTTCCTTGTTCCACCAGTTTAGAAAAATGGCCCAGTTTTTGAAAGGAAAAAGCAATGCACTGGTCAGTAACAACCAGACGTTTCTTAGTATCTCCCCAAATTTAATTTTGATTTAACTTCTATAGGCAGCCAGCACATACGTTATAATTTTAAAAAGGTATTTAAATCCTATCCAGTTTCAAAAAGCATAACACTTTTCTGTGCTGTAATTATATTGATTCATTGCCAAATTCTGCACCTTTATTGGTAGTAAATTCGCTGATCCTGAGTACTTATACTCTACCTAAGATCCCATGAGATATGCTGGCATTACCTACAGTAAATCTGAAAACAACTTAGCAGTACACTGGCAGGCTATATGTGAGAACTGGTGTTAAATCATGCTCTGTCCAGAAAAGGAGGATTCTCATACTGCACAAAAATACCTGAAGTTGTGATCCTTACATGTTCCTTAGAATGTTGTGCACAATAATTCAAGCTATTACCGAGAATTTTACCTTTTGTTTCCATAACAGACTAATGGAACATGCAGTCCATGCAGCATTAGGGCATACTGCAGGTATCGAGCTACAAAGCAACTCCAGCAGCCAAGGTACACAGCTCATATAATCCCCACCCTGTTTGTACACACAAGTAACTTGCTGCACAAATGCTAATCGCAGCATTTGTGCTAGCTCTACAGAATGCTGAAGGCTGTGAGAATGGACCTGAGGTTTTACAAGACTAGGTAACATGACATACGATCTCTCTATACCTTTAGTTATTTGCATGCACAGGTCCAATATTTCATGCATGTCAGAATGGTCCTGATGGAAGTAAAACTGAGGACCTAAAGGAAAAGCAGCTCTGAACGACAGCAGCAAGGAGCAAACAATTCCAGCCCTTGTGCACATAGCAGGAAGAAACATGTTAACTATACAGGACTATGTACACTCAATTTGGGGCTAATAAGGCAGAAATGTACATGAAAAAGTTCTCAGAATTATAAGAGGTCTCTGAAGAGCCAGTTATAGCAGCTAAAGTGAACCACTAGCAGTTTCAAAGAATGACCGAAATTAAGTTTCCCAGAAAGCCCATTTCCTGGCTCTCCACACTTCGCACCTTTCAAAAAGCCTCTCAACTCAGCTTTCCACTAAGTGGAACAGGATTTATTAGTACTCTGAAAACTTTGGTGGCAATGAAGTCCAGTTTCAGGAACACCTGCTTCATGATCTTAGTTTTGGTAGAAGAACTATTTCACTAATGGTATTCTAAAGGGTGTATCTTTGGGGGAAAAAATGTAAAAGAGTATCAAGTGCTCAAGGCTATCAGTTCTAACAGTTGTAAAATGCAACAGCAGAAGACTATATATGTATCTACTTCTTATTTTAGTTTGATATCAGGCAGCAGTAGTTCTGTCAGACACTACATATTATTTATCTAAAATTAGCATAAACCACAGTATGTATAATCCTGTCCTAGTCCACACATACCCTGCAATTCGCTGCCTCCAGTTTCGGTATGGATCGTAGAGACTTTCACAAAAAGCCAATGCATGTCTCACAAATTCTTCTATGGGGGTCTGATCTGCCACTTCTTTTTCTTTTGTTTTGCTTTTTAACTAAAGGAAAAAAGAAAGCTGTGGTCAGAAGATTTCTAGAAGCCGAAAATTAATCTTGATCTCCTCTAGAACAGTTCTGAGCCCACAAACTGTTTGCCACACAACTGTTATTGCAAAAGTGGATCACATAACCAGGACCAGGAAGTAGGGGATGGCAAAAATAACAGATGGGAATTGTTAATCACATACCTGTTGAATGTATAACGTAGTCATGGTGATAACATGGTTAATGTATGAACACATCCCAATCTCTTCCACGTTAGCCAAATTTCTATGAAGACAACACAAAAACCACAGAAATGTACACAGTGTACCGTTTGAGGCTAGTTCAAACAGTGTTTGTTTTAGCATTCTGTCTATAATCATACAAAGTGTATCAGCATTTCAAAAATACTCTGCAAAAGACTGCATGTCCTCAAATGTTTATTTCTGTCACAGTAACAGAACTCACAAGTTTTCTTCTAACAGGAAAGAAAAGAAAGGCCCAAGACACTCTGCTGTATGCCAATTCCATCTGGAATTTGGGGTTTCAGAGGCTAAGCAGATTCCCAGGACACTAAATAGAAAGCTCAGAAATGGCATCTGATAACAGAGACAGTAACATCCTCTTTTCTCACATCACTAGCACATACACTTTATAAAACTTTAGCAAACACTATCTAGTTGCATTTATTGACTTTAAATTCTCCTAAGGAAAACAAATATTTCAAATTATTTTAGAACATAAATAAATCAACAGCAACAAAGAAATAGCATTCACATGTTATTTCTCAGTATTGAGGAGAGTCACGAAGTTCAGATACTGAAGTGATGACACAACGAGAACTCTTCAGCAATTAATTAAGACTGACAACAGTTTGTAATTCAGAAACACATTACCACCATCTACTCAGTTTATATTTAATATTTCAGGATACTTAAACATTGCCCTACAGCTCTTTATATTGTTTCGGGGTAAGGAGAGCCAAAGCAAAGGACTCAAAAAAAAAAAAAGCTGCTTCTAATACTGCTCAGAAAAGGAGATTCCCTATTATATTTTTAACCCCCTCCTCTCTTAGTGCAGTTTATAATAGAAGACTGAAGAAATAGACTGAGGAATAGACCACTAAAAACCATTTATTCACCTGCTTCAACAGTAACTACAGAATAAGGCATAAGCTTCAGAAGGAAGCCTGTTGCATTAATAGTTTAGCAAGTTAGTTTCCTAAGCTGTTTATGGAATTATAAGTATGCCAAGAATGTGAAACAGTTCTTCCTGTACAATTCTCTCTCAAGTTATTTCATATCCAACACTGGTTAGAGTGTGCCTTTTCTTTTAAAAAGATTTCTTAATACTAGGTACAATATATCTTGAATTCCTAAAGATATATCTTATGCAATTACACGGAACTTAGTGTCCAATCCCCTCCTATTTCACTTCTTATGGCAAACATTATTACTACGATAACTGGATTGCTCTCCTCTCGCTCTCTCTTTTATTCCCTCTTCCTTTATTTTGAAGACTGTGAGAAGCGGCATTTCTCTTTTTCTACTAGAAAGTATCGCATCATATTGTATGTGTCATTAGAATCCATATTCATAGGCTTCATCAAGCCTTCTTAAACAAAACATTAGCCTTGCTGAGGTAACAATCAGAATATACACCTGCAAAGGATGATGAAGAATTTCACAAGTAAAAGTGACAGAGCCTGCTGCTGCTCTTCTAGTCCATCTGACATTTTCTGGACACACTGTAGCAGCTGGAGCCTCAGGACCTGAAGAATATTATCAGGAAGCAGCGATATTCCTGGAGGAATGTCATCCACCCTAACAAGAAAAAACACATCATGTAAATTACTCCTTACCAATGAATTTCAATGTGCACATGTAGTGTTCCAATAAACCTCTGTAAGAAAGGTTTCTGAACCGAAGGCCGACAAACATTTTCTAATGAACCACTAGGAAATGCCTGAGCTTCCTTTTACCCAGCAACGAACTTGCATTGGAAAAAAAAGTGTTAAAAATTAAGTGGATTCTTAAATGCTCCTCTATGCAAAGATCTTCCTTAATTACCACGGAGAAATTGCATAATCTTCAGCAAGTGAACGGGTGCCTTGGGAAATCCCTAAATAAGGAAAAGGATTGCCACAATGAAAGAATGAAATATGAAAACTAAACACCAGGGAATATTTTCAACTTTTTACTGAAGATTAGAAGTGTCCAAATAATTGGCATCTCATTTATTATGCAGTTGTTGAAGCCCAGTTCATATTCATCCACAGTGAACCTCATGCCTTTCTTACATGAATTACAAAAAGCTGTACAAAGTAAGATTAAATACAAAAAGAAAGCTGTTCACAATAAGATTAACCAAAGAAAGACTTGAAAATCAGGTCTGAATGAGCAGGAGAATGCGCTCTCAAAAATCGACCTGACTCTTCCACACTGATGTTGTGTGGAAAGCTGATCCATCCTTATTACTTTCTGGATATCCAGCAAATAGGTTTTTTTCCACTATCTAGTTCTTTTTAGGAAACAAGAAAATGACTGTTATGTTGGTGTTAAGTTTAACTGCTCCACCAAGGCCATTCTCTGAGATGAAGACTGTTTATCCACTGTTGCAGGAGATAAAAGAATGTTTGCCTTTGGCATCAGGTGTTCTGATGTGTTCTCTATGAACTCCACACAAGAAAAGAAAGACACAAACTAGAGCCTTAATGCTTACAAAAAGTCTTAAACATAGCCAAAGCTAGGAGGAAAATTACATCAAGCAAAACATTCTAGCTGGTTAGCTCAAAAAAAAAAAAATCACTAATATGACACTTGCACACACAGATCTTCGTAAGAATAAGCATCAAAAAGTGCGGAGAAATGCAGTGACTGACACTAAGCACCCTGATACCAATTATTTGAGGGAAATGAGAAAAAAAACATTGTTTAGCTTCTGAAGTTGAAATGAAGTCTGTAAGAATGGAAAAACTGAGAGCCAATTTAGTAAAACAACTAGACAGGTGTAAGTGACAGCACGCTCCCATGTCCCAAAACAGAAGCGTTACACACATGTATACAGAGGACTAACTACTGTTCATTCCCTTGCCTCTTCATAGAGCTGTGCAATCTGCTTTTCAGATCCTGGGATTCAAAAAGTCTTAATGCAAATTTTACAGGGTCTAGGCTCTAAACTGATAAAGACACTAACTACGAAACTGAGAGCAACTGTTTTTTTCCAAATGCAACAGTCAAGAAAGATATTTTAATTTCTGTGCTAGCAGCTTCACCCCTCAGGATGCCAGCAGATCCATACCCTCTAGGACTGTACACATGGCTCCTCATAATCTGATAATTCACCATCCTGTACTAGGAAGACCATAATTTTTGACGGCTGAAATCATATATCCAGAAGTAGTTTCCCCAAAATGGCCAATGTGTATTTTTCAGTAAGGTCCTAAACTGCTTTGCAAGAAAGTAAACAGCATACCCTTCATGCCTCACATCCCAAAGAATGTTTTCTTTGCAGTAGCTGCCTCTCTGTGCTATTGCACAACCCATGATAATTTACTGCCTCATGTGTGACTGGCACAAGAAATACTAACTGGGATTAGTCGAACTGAATATACTATAGAATAT
>NW_010393179.1:12387-13690 GCF_000710305.1 Buceros rhinoceros silvestris | reverse complement strand
GCAAGGGGGTTGGACTACATGATGTCCAGAGGTCTCTTCCAATCTTTAACATTCTGTAAGTCTGAATGCCCCAAAGCCTCCCAACTCAATGGTGCAGACGGCTACCTACTCCTTAGAAAGTGGTAGTCCTCGGATAATTGGTCCTAAGTTACAATAACGGATTTGAAAAGGCATTCCTTTGAAAAGGAATAAACATTCCTAGAAGAACCATGTTCTTGAGATGTACCCTGGCTATGCCAATTTACATAGACAGCAAAAATGGCAATCACTCTGCATTATGATTTCTCGTAGTAAGAAAAGGAAGAGGGCACATAAAGACCAACCTCTGCTCAAATATTCACTGATCATGCCAGCGATTAGTGGGACCCTCCTGCTATCTCCTGCCACAAATGATCAGTCTAGGGCTTTGTATCCTAATTAACACTAGCTCTGCAGTCTACAGTGATGGAAGAGAGGGATGGAAGTACCCTAATTCAGAAGACTTGGAGAAGTGTCTATATTTTGCCTTTCATAAAAATACATAGCAACGCAGTATAGTAGGGAAGAGAACATATGAAAACATTTAAAATACAGTGAAGCAGAGCTGCAGATGAAAACAAGAGAATTCAGACCAACAGTGATTACATGGCATATTAAGCAAATTTAGCGCTAAAGACAAAGCAATTGATGCAACAGCATCGAAACAGAAAGAACAAGAAAACCTTAGTGACAGTTCCAGATGAATTTGGACTTCCAGTATTCTAAAAATGTGATCTTTATACTGATAAAGATAATAAAATTTCTTAAATCCAAAAGATATATTTTCTAGGAAAATCTCCAGAGGCAAAGTCTGTCTGTTAAATTTAGTCTTGGTGATGAGACAAGAAAGTCGAGAATTTTTCTGAAAATGGAAACTAACCATTGGACCTTAGACATCCCATTGACTTGTCTTGCATCCTTCACCTTCATTTTGTCCTTTAGATCTTATTATAATGCAAAGAATCTGTTAGCTGCATGTCTGAAATATCTTCATTCTTTAGGCCAGGTTTAGTTTTAATTATTCTCCTTAGAATATTATAGAACAGTGATGAAAAGAAATTACCTATTCTGTCTTTTAATTGCAAGAGTAATTTTTAGGCATTTGAATAGGCCTATTATTTTCAAAACTCAGTCAACTACTAAAAGTATAAAACATTGAAGAAAAACTAAGTATTTGTGAATTTGGTATCAAGTCAAGATGAGGATCCTTAGGCAGAGGAAATGGGGAAGGGCCTTGGAACAGTTTTCAAATGAGACAAAAGGGTAGAAAATTTGGTAGAAATTG
>NW_010393179.1:9637-12318 GCF_000710305.1 Buceros rhinoceros silvestris | reverse complement strand
GGAAATGTTCAGAAACTTCTGTTCAGAAATTTAGCGTTCGATAAGCACTCCCACCCACTCAAGGGCTTCACAAGCCTAACCTGGCCTTTTGTACCTTCTGAGTGCACAAATTATCAATGAATACTTTTGTGGTTTTTGCATAGTCAAAAATTTGCACCAGTTTTTAATTTTTATTTTGGGGATTCTAAAGCGCAATGTTTAGGGCTGGGTTTTCATTCTAACCTCAGTACGTATTGCAGGTGCTTGACATCTCTAAGTACTGCGACTCATCATCTCAGTTTGGATCCGCAACAGTTTAGCCTTACTATTTTGACTTAATGTTGGCATTTATTATAATCATGGATAATTATGTATAATTATAATTAAGCCCTAATCCTCTTCAATTACCCTGACATAAATTAGGCATAAGGCATAATTTAATCAAAATTAATGGATTTGTGCCAGTGTAGAGCTGACACAAGGATAAATCCAGATCTTGTATCTTTTTATGAAGTATAACATTCTAAATATGCCAGAGCAAACCCATCTTATAGGTAACTATTGTTTGGTTAAACAAAATGTTTGTTATTCATTGATAGTCAATGCTAGCAAAAAGGGAAAAGTGGATTAATGCAGAAAATAAAGCAGAAATTACAAATGAAGCACTGAAATCTGAAAGAATTTCAAATCTTGTACATAAGAAGAAACATTTGTAAGGCCATAAGGGTGTCTATAAAGATTACTATTGTTAAAAAAAAAAAATCAAAGGAAAATGTATTCCCTTGGGCATTTAAATGTATGTGGTAAAAATACTCACATCCAGATGCTAACTTTTCTATCTGACCAAGAGTGGCCTTAGAGAGAGTGGTTGGGGAAATGATCCTTTACAAAACATGGGATACAAAGCTTATGTTGTTGAAAGGAGAAGCATGTAATCAGCTAAAGAATTCCTGAGAAAGACCAAGGGCAGCAGATACTGAAACCTTGAACTTCCTTACTTCAATGCATTTTTTGCATGCTTCCTGAAGAAAGGAACAACCAAGGGAATTTATTAACTTTTAACTTAATTAGGTAGATGCCAAAAAAATGTTCATTCCTGGAGCAATCTATTTAGACGTTGCAGCCTTCACAAAATTGTAGCTCCCCTCTAGGACTCCAGGAGATTTTTTTTTTAAGAGGCTACATGATCTTTTTTGTCTTCTAAATATGACACGAGAGGCATTTTAAATGAGAATTTTAAGTGTAAAATTGCATTGAGAACATATCTAAGGCAACAGGCAGTGTGTATATATGTGTGCAAGTTTAATTGAGACATTCCATGGAAATCTAAAATAAAACTTTACAAAATAACACAACAATCAGTCCTGTGAATCTGACATATCTATCTATCTATCTATCTATCTATCTATCTATCTATCTATCTACATATCTATCTATCTATCTATCTATCTATCTATCTATCTATCTATCTCTCTATCTATCTATCTATCTACATATATATACAACACACCTTTTTTCTAACTTTGATTCCGGTTCAGTACTCTCTGCAAGAACATATATGACCTAACTATACCTTCCCCAAGTAACACTGTGGCAAATGTATTATACAATTGAAAGTTATGCTCTCCCTTGCTTTTGCTCTTATTCTGAAATTGTTGATGAAATAAAAAAGGGAATTAATTATCTTAAACTTTTCTCCCATTTTATGTTCACAAACAACTGCTAATAGAAGCAACAGCCCTTAAACATCTACTGTCTTCATTTAGCAATGTGCAAAAGTAATCAGACTCCCGGTTTCCCCCTAAGCTGCAACCTCTGTTTCTCATGGTGTCTTCTGCGTCAGCCAAGATGAGGAGATGGTGCGGCCTCTGGCAACAGAAACTCAGTGCTGGCGTTCTAGCCTGACAGCAGCCAGGAACTGTGCGTGACTGTGCACAGGCATAAGGAAGAAAACAGGATTTTGTGAACCACTTTTATAGCAAAAATGAGCTATAGGTGCAGAACAATCACTGTATGCTAAACCATAATCAGATTAATTTTATTCACTGGGTTGATTTAGAGTGTCATCATTATAAAGTAGGGTAAAACAAGTCTCGTTGGCAGAAAGTGCTTAATTCTCTGTCTAATTCACCAGCTACTGGTGGTGAATTTATTGGACTACTCCCAAATAAATTAAAATGTGTTTGAATATAGAACAGACTAATTACAGTAAATCCACCAGACTTCCTCAAAGCCAAGGCTAGAACTCCAAGGCAAAATTTATGGAAAATAATTTCATTTCTATAACAGAGTCTTAAATCCATTCACAGATATTCTTTGTTGCACCCCTTTTAAGGAAAAAGTTTTACACAAGGAATAAGACATAAATGAAGAGCGTATATCACAGTGCTGGGATAATAATAAAAAATCTAACCTAACTGTAGTAACTCACATGTTACCAGAACTGCAGGTAAAGTATGGTTTTTGATTACTATTCACAATGGATGCTACAGTATTGTCACTGGCTTGTAACCCCACTAGCAATTCCTCCTGTTTGCTACCAGTGTTACAGCCTTATTAATATTGTTATCAGCTGCATATTCAGTCCCTGAATCAATAGCTTTAATCATCTTTACGGTTGTTCTTTTATTCATGTCTATTGATTACAGTAACACAGTGTAAAACAGCAGGGAATGAAATGACAGAAGACTATTGCGGGGGGG
>NW_010393179.1:8976-9583 GCF_000710305.1 Buceros rhinoceros silvestris | reverse complement strand
GGGGGCGCGGACGATGCACCACCCTAAACAAAACCAAGAAACCTTTGAAATAGATAAAGAATAATTCTTCCAAAATGTTATCTTTGAAGAATTTTGATGCGCCAGACATTGCAGGCAATTCAGTTGTTTGCCTGGAGGCCTTAGTAAAGTTTTATATACAATATATTTCAATAAAGTCAAACTTAATTTAATTTTTATGAAAATTCATATACATTATTATTTTTCCTAACCATGGAAAATGAACACAGAGAGTAACTAAAAGGTTGAATGATGTTAACCAGCATAATGGAAGGATGGCTTCTGCTCCAATTTTTTCTGTTACTGAATTGTTAAGAAACCCAAATATTTGCTTGTTTATTTTTAAACATAATTACTTAGCATGTCTGAAATCCTTCAGTAGGCTGCCGATCTGACTAGAAGCACATGATTGCACATCACTTGAACAATTCCTGAGTTATTCTATGGAGATTATCATTAATCTGGACCTAGGTACACAAAGGTAGAAGATGCCCATATGTGAATTTACTTCTTTGTTTAACCTTTTTTTTTTTTTTTTTTTTTACGTTCACTCCCTTGTTTTTTTTTGGTTCTCTGGAGCCCTTTTGCC
>NW_010393179.1:0-8857 GCF_000710305.1 Buceros rhinoceros silvestris | reverse complement strand
TTTTTTTTTCTTACGTTCACTCCCTTGTTTTGTTTTGGTTCTCTGGAGACCTTTTGCTCCAGCTCCTCACTGTCCAGGTAGGAGACAATCTTTAGGCCGTAACATAAATTTTATTTTTCTGCTTCTATCAGCATTACAGTACTATGCTCAGGGAGAGAAATAAATTATAACAACGACAAAAAAAAAAAAAAGAAACCAAACAGGAAAGATGTTGCATTGCAAGGACGAGTCTCAGAGCTTTGATAAATTCTGGATTACTTTGGGGCTAGGAGAACTTCTACAGTAATCCTTGCTTAAGGCTGTGTCTGAGAAAATAGGAGTCTGTTAAAAGTTCCACACAGGTTTCAGGAAATACTAAGTTCAAAACCTTAGAATTTACCTAAGAAAGCTCTCATGCAGGTTCACAGGTGTTCCAATAGAATAAAAGATTTCAATGAGGATGTATAAACTCATACACAGAGTTTAGAGATTACATCCCTTGCAAAGGAAAGTGAAAGAATGAAATCTATTTTGATGTGCTGGAAGTCAAGACAGCTTCCTGCACGTGATTCATCCATCTCTGTTATATTACACAGAACTGGATCACAACAGGCTTTCAATTTTTTTACAGATTGAAATGTGGGTGTCAGGGAGCTAAAAGAACAGTTTTATCTCTTGTTTTTTCCCCAAGCATTTTTACGCCCTCTTCATTGGAAACACAATGTTGTCAGCTGTCCCTGCCATCTTCCAATTTCAAGTTCTCTCTCTCCATCTGTGTTCATACTTTTTTTTAACTCTTAATCAGGTCCTGCCTTGTCTTTGTACAGGAATTCATCATCACATGGCATCAATTCAGACATGTAACATGAATAAAGGTTGGTATTTACCATACCTGCTGTAAAGGAAGTGCCTCTAAAAGGAAAGGGAGCATGTAATTCCCTGCCCTTCACTTTCTCCTTCAACCTTTCACCTTTTAATCAGTAGCCATAACCTGAGGAGATCTCACAATGGAAAGTTAATTACGAGGTCAAGAAGATGAAAGCATCTGACTTGCATTTTCTAAAGGTACTTTACTTTTAAATTATCCCTGATTTACCTGCATAAAAGGAAAGGAAGTACCCAAAGATTATTCTAAATGGACCAGACTTTCCAATGCCAGCATTTCCAAGTGGAAATGGAAATGCAATCCTGTCAAACTGTCCTTTGAATATTTCTTATGAAGCGGTCTTCCACTTACCAGCAGACCTGAATCATAAATTGAAGATATGTTAATGGGCCTTAAGAGCATGGAGTATCCAAGGGCAATACTCCATGGAGGCTCTACAGGTATAAGACTAACTAGCAAGACGTTTGGATGCATTTTCCCTAGAAACTAGGAAAATAACAGAATTTAAATATTTTTATCTATCAGCTTTAAGAATCCAATATGCATTGTTAAGAACTGCAGGGAGAAGCATGTTTGTACAACACTGTCCCATTCTATGCTGAATTCCAATCTCATTGTATCTTAATAACTGTATATGTTATAAACAGCAGCAGAAATAACTGTAGAAAAAACGTGTTTGTTTTAGATCATCTAGTATTCAATACGGTAAGATGGAAAGTTTGCCAGCTGTATCAACAGCTGTAAATAGTAATAACATATATTTAATATTGTCTTTTATTATGTAAGAATGAAGACACTCCTTACAGATAGTAGTTAAGTTTAAACCCCTGAAAGAACCAAATAGTTAAACAATGCATTAATTTTAGAGCTATCCAAACTGAATTAACAGACTACTGAATACATGGCTTATCCATCTGACTTGAGCCCTATTAAACTTGAAATGTATCCTGTTTGAGACATGAGGGCTGATAAAGAGTGGCTAAATCAGACTAAAGGGGACAAGAGCATCTTTGCTAACAGGCATGCTAATCTAGAGAGAAGACTTGTCAGTGCATGGTGACCAAAGCATGAGAAGTGGAGACAGGGAATGGAGAGAGGCTCCCTGGGGGCCACTCATGCTTTCCTGGAGAAAAACAGCATGACTGGAGAGTCATCTCCTCGGCACTCAACACATGAACACTGGAAGGGACAGTCTCCTTTTCTTCTTGAGGGTTTGACATTTTCTATGGGCAACACTGTCTTTTCATTGAGTTTTCATATGAATTACTGGCTAAGAAACAGATCATATTTCCCTCTCTGATCATAAATAGCACAGAGATACCAGCTTTCTATGATGTTGTTATTGGCTCCAGTGTTTCTCTAATACTGCTTTAAATTATGTCTACTTGGCTATTAATAATTCTTAAGTTGTTTTTGTTTCCTCTAAGCAATGAACAAAACATTTTCTTTGGATTTTTCATGACAGTTACTGGTAGAGAATTAATGGAAAAAGAGAGGTTGTGATTCGAGTTGGCTAAAGATTAATTATATATTGCTTCTACTGAAAAAGAGTTTAATTCTGAGAACTGAAATCAGCAGTTAGTAGACATCTCAGCTCTTCCGGGATCAAGCCCAGAATGTCTACATTTGATAAATAATAGTCTTTCAGTAAGTTTTTTTAGCATGAACAAGAAAACGTTTTGTGCAAAAAAAAAAAAAAAAAAAAAAAAAAAAAAAAAAAAAAATTCCTTATACTGCTATAAACCGTGAAGTCAGAAGCACTAAATAAATGAAAAGAAGCACAAAGCTTAAACAAGAGTCTCATGTCTCTGGCATTTCCTTGAAATTCCTTGAAATTGTCATTTGATAGCACTACCTCATATTCCCCTTCTCTAAAATGAAGATGTTGACTGTATGTATGTATTCAGAGAACTCTATCTAAAATGCTGTATGAGAATCACAGAAGATATGGACTAATAAAAAGATGAAACAACTGCCCAAAACCATTCCCAATCTGGTTGATCTAATTTGTTGTATAATACTACTATTCCATGAAGAAACAGAATGATGAAACTCCTTTTCCTTATAATCTTATCAGTTCAGCTGTGACAGGAAGCCCTCTGGATACCATTCTCACAGGCTTCTTGTTCACATTTTCAGATAAAGGGAGTTTCTGATAGGTTTTGAAGTTAGGCATGATTATTCAAACCAGAGTTTGCATGAATGAGCAATAGTGAGTTTATAATCTATGCAGCTGGTAATCCATGCTGGTATCCCTCCAAACAGAAACAAGCCTCTTAAGTTCACCATGGAACTTGGATGTTTAGTAATTTAATAGGCTTAAGCTTTATTCCTTCAAGGTAATTGTGCAGATACCTTTAATAAAATACACTCAACATTGCCAGCAAACATTCTAGATAAATGAACACAAGAATTGCTAGATGCAACTTTATTATACTGTTAATCCTTGCTGGAAGGCTTCCTGGACTGTTTGAGGGTAGTACTGGTAGTGATGATAAACTAATTTGCCATGGCTCTTAAGTTCATGTTATCTTTTCTTATCAGCCTAAGGCTAGGTCAGGAAGAAAGGAAAAAAATTGGAAACATTTGCCAGAGACAGAAAAGTGGGTAATTCAAATGCCATTGCAAAGTGTCAATCCATCCATGTCTCCATAAGGGATAATTTAATGGTCCATTTAATTCTTCAAAGCAATTGAATTTCCACTCCTGTCCTGATAAGGTGATACAGCACAGTAGGGTTGCCAGAATTTTTTTTTGTTTGTTTGCAAGACAAGTTTTCCACAGTTTAATGTCTCCAACAGACATTGAGCGAAGAGCAACAATTTACTTGAGATTTTTGCCCTCACGTTTTCAGAATCAAATAGCATCTAAAATGGTGCTAACTGTTTATTTGACTTGTTTTGCTTCCTTAGGTTTTTTAATTGTCTTAAGATAGTAAGGGTATAAATAAATTGTGGAGTAAGATATAAAGAGCAATATAGCAAATCACCAGCTGTTCCTAAACCTTAGAATGTATATTCAACTTTGTAATAGTGAGACTGGTACATAAATCTCATTCCCTTCATCCTGTGTTGTTTGTTATACCCAGGACCTCTCAGATCTTCCACCATTTGCACTGGTCTGCAAGATAAAGGATCCTGAGCCTTCTGCTGCCTTCTACCACTCCTTTTTAGGCCGCTTCACAAACTCTGCTCATGCTTATACCATCCTTGTGAAGTCAGCCGGTTGCTTGGCTGCACTTGCCTTGATACTTCCACTCTATTTAAGCCAGGTCAGCTTCCTTTAAATCAAATCTACCAGATTAGGAACTACCTAGTGAAGCACTAGGTGAAGAGTGAAATAAGACTTCTAGGAGAGGACCTTGAGTCTTCTGCCAGTCTTCTGACTGTGTTCCCACACAGTCCTTCCATTTCTGTTGGATTTGCATTTATTATGTGTCAGGATAACCTGCTTCCTAAAGGCTGTGGTATTAATTTCAGAATTATCATCACTTACATATGTTCAAGTGCATGACCAAGAGAATATTGTTTCCAAACACTGATGACAGACAATTTCTGAAAGGTTTAACATAAAATATTTTATTGAGGGGAACTGGTACAAGCAAAGGCAAAAGCATAACTCAAAATCCTGCATAAGCACTTCTTAAATATTAATATTAGAAGTCTGAACTATATATGTATGTGTATATATATATAAAAAACATAATAGAATAAGACATATATTTATAAAAAGGAGAAAGTGAAGTTAGTTTCAAACCAGTAAAATCTAGATTTGGAACTACTTTCTTTGGCTTAATCCAATTTTTTGTGCTAGAATTAATAAGCAGCTAACACCATTACATAAGAACAGCAAATGAAATAGAGAAAAATATCAGCTTTAAAGATATATGAGCTGTTTTTCTTTGTTTGCTTTAATCAAAGAACATCTACTTGTCTAGATATCAGATTGGCATTTTTCTTTCCTAAAAATAATGTTCTTGCTTACAGTAGTCTCACCTTAAATAGAGTATTCAGTGGAAGAGCTAATTTGAGAGTTACCGCATCACATTCTTATCTTTTGAGTGCAGCCAGGAAATATGAGACTAAATTTTGTCAAAATCTTGATGCCCTATAGAAGGCACACTGAGAATGATTTGGGAAGAAACACAACGGTGACAACAGTGAAGTTGAACAAAGGAAAGTATTGTTAGCTTCCTCACTTCTCACATTGGATGTTTTCATTCAGAAGCTATGCAGTACTTTAAAAAGTAAGCTGCAAAAATAGATTAGTACCTAAACATGGTTTCAAACTTCTTCATGTTCAGCTGTACAAATTGCTGGACTGTGATATGAGTAAATCCAGTCCTTCCTGCCTTGCAGAAGAACCCTGACTGCAAGACTCCTCCATCCAGTGAAGACCACATCCCAAGGCTGCCTGCCTTTCTGAAACATTTTCTCTGCTCCCTGAAAGGCCTTTGGCAGGAATGACTGGATTAAAACCTCAGGCTTTGTGCTACATAGGAAATCAGATGAGATGGTCTTAACAGTCACGATGGTTTAAGTCTGGAAGCAAGTATGTTAGACTTAGGTCTTTTTAGAGAATGTTGTCTTTGAGCTGGCAAATCAAAAACTCCACTGTCTTTGCTGCCCACTCTCCTTAGCACTTGGGCTTGTCTGAGTTTCAGAGAAGGTTTGATTGTTTGGATAATAACAGTTTATTTGTGACATAAATATACCAACAGTGAAATTAAGACCTTATTTTGGGGGGTTCTCTACCCAAAGTTAATTAATGAACCTAATGCAGAGCTTTTTAGAGCTCATTATGAAATAACTCCTGGATATCCAAATACTGTAGATAACAGACAGCAAGAAATCTTAATGTGCGACAATGACAGGTGAGATAGGGACTTAGCCGTGTTTCATTGCAAGTCTCCATCAGGATTAAAGAACTTTGTTCCTTCAATTAATACAAGGCAAAACTTTTACTCCGTAACTTCTCATCTTCTTCTGTCCTTTTTAAATTTCTTTTTAACATTAGGTCTTTAACAAATCCCTCTTTTCAAGGACCAAAAGCTGATATGTTCTGGGGAAATGCCAGCAAGATGTTAAAGATTGGCACAACTAGCTACTGTCATTCTATCAAGACAATAGGATTTGAGCAAAGGGGGTAGAGTTCTCCATGCAGAATTTAGCTGCTTAATCCTCTCTTGTGGGCTGGCACAAAATCAACAAAAGAAAGAAACCAAATTACCCAGCTCTGCTTTGGCAGATTTAGCCACTGTCAGCAGGCCAGAAGTTAATTCCCTCATATTCTTGTTCGCCACCAACCACGGCAGGCCTTGCTGAGCCAGGTTTCCTGTGTAAATCTGTCAGCTGAAATGATGCACAGCATGAAGAAGGATAGAAAGGACATGCAAAGAGCATGGATCTTTCGCCAAATCAAGTCCCTGGAAGTCAGGGACTGGCACTGGAACTATCTCTTTGCCTTGAGCCTGAGTGACATTTTTGACACAAGATGGGAAAGATTTATAGTTTCTTAAACCACCATCACACACACACACACACACACACACACACACACACACACACACACACACACACGCACACACACACACACGCTCTTTTTCGCCAATAAGTAAGGATTGTTGTTACATTAAGCTCTGTGGGGGGGAGCCTGTTTCCCTTCTGGCACTCTGCACTAGTTTCCAGCTGCTTAGCATCTTTCTGAGACTCAGCAATGTGTAGGGTATGATATGTTAATAATGAGGACTACATAGTCATCAAGGCCAGTAAAATTGCAGAGAGAGTAGGAAACGCATCATCAATTTGCTCTGTCACAAATACTTACTGACTAGTCACAGCGTACGGTGCCTTTTATTGTGTGCCCAGACTATCCTCTTGGGTGCATAATGTGACATGGGGGTATCAGGCTGTTGCTTGTCGTTCAGTATTCTCCTCTTTCCTTTAGCAATCAGGTAACACCACTGTGACAAGAGGTGAGTCAGGTGCAAAATATTTGCAGCAACTTGCAAGGCAACTCAAACCACGCAGCATTTGGGATCTCATTATGAACCCCAAAATGGCTATCATTCCATGAAAATTTTTACTTTGGGGTGTTCCTTTTAATGCAAACATAATCTTGCTAGTGAAACTGAGAAAAATAGGAGGAACAATACAATTTACTTACAAGTTAAGGAACCCAGACTTTTTTATAAAAACTAATGGTTTTCACATGAAAGTCACAAGGATTTCTCCTGTTCTTAGTGTAAAAATGAACATTTCCTTAAAGTACTTAATGAAACTTGTTTGACAGAATGAGTAATCCTGAAAAAATGTAGGTCTGTGTGTGAAAATCTCAGATAGTCAAGTTACGTGTTAACAGCTCCAGTTGCCTTTTTTCTGTGCTGGAAGAAGTTTCCACTTGTATTAGACCAGTGTATGTTATATATGGTGTGTCATGGTAACAGTGTATGTCTGTAACACAAGCCCTGTCATTTAGTGTGTTCTATTTAAGTTCTGATAATTTATTTGTTTCAGATTATGTGTTAAGTAATTATGCAACACCATCAGAATTATTTTTTTGCCTGTGTTAAGACAAATGTTTAGACACTCATCACAAACACATTTATCGACCGTAACAATTGGATAAAATGAAAGGATAGGTGAAGCATTGTTCTGGATATCTGGATTCCTTTCTTGACTTCCAGCTATAATCAAGTCACCTTGTATAGGTGCCTGACATGGTAATTATGGTTACTGAACTATAAACATAAATGAGAAATTTTGTACTATTCACATACACCAAATCTTGACAACTTGATGGAGAAAACTTGTTGAAATTCTTCAATTAAACAGATGATAGAAAACTAGGGCAAAAAGAGCCTCTCATCTCTTTTGTTATTTTTGTTATTTTGTTATTTCTAGTGCTAATCCAAGACAGATGTTCACGTTATCAAAACCACCACGGAAATTTTAATAGAAAATTATCAGGACTCTCAAGGAGGTTAAAACCCTGGATAAAACCCTGGATGTTACCTAACAGAGACAAGTGCAAGATCACATATTACAGGGAAATAATCAACTGCATAACTACAGGTTAGGGAATATTTAATGGATGATATTCGACTTCTGTAAAAACGATGCAACCTATCACTGGTCATGTCATAACTTTTTTGAAGCCATTCAGCACCAGAACTGAATTTTGGAGGGAAGGATTTTTAAAAGGGGAGGGAAACGGTCCGGTTCCAACTTTGGCCTCAACTCTAAATCAAAGCACTTCATTGAAACACCTGACCCAGGTGTAAGATCATCAAGCACTTCCTCTGTAGCTAATACAGAAATCAGCACTTCCAGAAGAACAAATTTTGATCAGACTTTGGAGATCTTCCCTAGCTTTTTCAGCAAAGTGCCTAATTTGCATGGAATAGATCCAGGTCTAAGTGCCTGTGGAAACTGATTGTTTTAGCAAGCTTGTGGCCTAGTTAGTTGCCTAAGTGATTTAGGCTAATTTTTTTTTAATTTTTGTGCTTCTGAACTTACATGCTATCATTATATACCTAAACTGGTTCAAGTCCCATAGAGGAGACACAGCAGGCATTTTTAAGGCATTGGACATATTTACCTCATGTCTATGACTGCAAAGAGGGTTCAGTGATGGAAGACAATAACACACCCCAGGAAACAGAAGTCACAAGGCTGCAGGGCTGCAGTGATGTACTTGCTGAGATGGAGAGCTTATTACATGCATAGAGAGCCTGAAGTTGCCCAGCCTTAACAATAGCATAGGTGATACTTTTCTGTACTTTGTAAACGACACACAGTGCCGGGGAGGTGCTTAGTCAGATGTGTCTTTTGCACTTTCCTACTGATATAGAGATACTTAACAGCTTGAGAGCTAGTTGAAGGGAAAAATAGTTAACACAAATCCACTCTACAGAAAAGGTTATGATAGCCCCTTGAGCCGTATCACAGAATTACAAAACGGTGGGGGTTGCAAAGGATCTCTGGACATCAT
>NW_010393178.1:303-2481 GCF_000710305.1 Buceros rhinoceros silvestris | reverse complement strand
GGGGGGGCGGAATGTGGTCAATCCTTCCAACCCCCCATGTGCTTGCTCATCTGAAGATCAGCTCCATGGGTGATCTGAACCAGATATGCAGGATCAAGCCCACTAGGATTTATCAAAACAACTCACTGAAATCAATTTTCTCTTCAAAATCACCTCAGTTTTCTGGGTCTCATCTGCTTCCAGGGTGTGAGTCACAGCAGCACTTCTTCACAGTGCTACAACAAACATCTACCGAGCAGCTGGTACATACGCTCTCTAGGCATAATGGCACAAGCTTACTGCTGACCCTACTTAGGACACATCAGCCGAGGTTTAGAGCATGCTGCAAGGCGTCGATACAGAAAATACCTGCACGTAACAACACTCACAACGGGCTATTCTTATAAATAAGAAAAACTCACCCACAACACAGATTTGCTAGGGCAGCTCCTGGAGTCCCTGATCATACACCCTGCTTCCTTTGCCACTGGAAACTCCTCTCAGAGGTTCAGGACCACTATAACTTATTTCTTACTCTAAATACATCTTGTTTCTCAACCTCTTACTGTATACCACAGAAATTTTGAAAGTCACTTTTCATGCAGGTAGTGTTAAGGAGCCCTCCCATTCTGCTTCTGCATATACTCAGAAGTGAACTACTCCCATCCTCAGCTAGAGGCACTCAGCTGGTGAGGTACCATGCCAGGTGCCAGACCCTGCAAAAGATGCAGTGGATGGCCAGCAGCTTTCTGCTCAGACCTACAGGGGATGGAGGGAGGCAGTAAGCACTGCTTTCAGCTTCCTTTGTCTGGGCACAAAAGTTTGTAGAAATGATACCACTGCAGTTCAGAGGTTTTCCTAGTAGGAGAGAGTACCACTCACTTATCAGCCCAGGTCTGCCTCTCTACCAGCATCTCCCAGACACTTGCTAGAAGCCCCGCAACTCCTACCTTCCACGCGGAAAGTATTAACACTGTGCCAAAAGCAGTTTGAATCCTACTGTTTAGATCAGCGACCAAGTTAACGCATGTCTCCATCCTCAGCAACGCTCCTGACGGTCAGAAATTACATCCCACCAGGAAGCCTCTCCCCTGCAACCAGGCAGCACACAAAGGCACTGAAAGAACTGTCCCCTCAAAGTCCACGAGGGCTGGCTTATCCACAGCCCCTCATCTTCCTAGTGCTCTTTCTCCCTCCTCTGCCCAAAGCTCTCAGGTCCTACACAAGAGCTCTCACCCCTAGTTCAAGCAAGGAACAAACCACTTCTGAGGACTGCCCCCGTTGCAGCAGTCACCCATCTCATCTGCAGACCCCAGCGCAGGAGGAACAGGGCAGTATTGCACACTGCAGGATCGTCTTTCAAAGGCATTTTGGCTTTTTCCACCCAGTACAAAGTAAGAAAGACAGGGAAGCATAATGCTAACTAGTGTAACTACAAAACATGTTCGCTCATTTCAAGACGTTACTTTTGTTCTATGAAAATGCAACAAAAATTCGAGAAGACCAACAGGCTGATTAAGCCTGAGCAAGGACAGAAGACACTTCTCTCCCCCCAACTCCCCTCCCGTCTGGGACGACACCGACCCCTGACAGCCTTGCATGCTGAGCAGACCCTGCAAGGCCTCACAGTGCAGAAACAATGCCAGGCTCCCACAGGCACTGCAAACTAGCGCAAAGATTTTATTGAACGAGGCACTAAAAATCGCTTCTCCAGCCTCACTTGTCATCTATAAAATCACAGAGAGCATGGGAGCACGACCACAAATGCCACAGGCTCAGGGATGCTGGAGATTATCAGCAGCCCAAGAGGAAGGGAGACAAGCATGAGTCGCTGTAAGCCCCAACGGCAGAAACAGCATCTGTAACACCTCAGTCAAATCTCCCATCCGCACGTGGACGGGGAAGCACCACACATCTTGGCAAACTGTGCAAGAAATAGCCAGAAGAGAGATCAAACACCAGAAACGAGCTTCTGACACCAGTTAGCATTTGTGGGAATACGGGACTTCAGCGGGCACCTGGTGCAGGGCAGACCTGGGCATGGCACGCTCACCTTCTCCTCAGCCGAACCCCCCCGGCTCCAGGCAGGCCCTGCACGACGCCACCCTTCAGCCGCCCGCACCCCAGTCCGGTGGCCCACTCACCGAAGTACTCCTTCTTCATGTGCATCTCCAGCTCCTTCTCCAGCTCCAGCGTCAA
>NW_010393178.1:0-203 GCF_000710305.1 Buceros rhinoceros silvestris | reverse complement strand
CCCAGCCCCGGCGTCAAGGCCCCCGGCCGCCTCTCCGCCTGGCTGGGGCCGCTCTCCCGGCACGGAGTCACCTGGTAGGGGAGTTTGAATTTGGGAGCAGAAGCGGAGCCTTTGGTCGGGCTGTAGGCGTAGGGGGTGGCCGAGTCGGGGACGGCGACCGGGTTCTGCTGATCGTGCCGCGGCGGGGACTGGGCATGGATCTT
>NW_010393177.1:657-2773 GCF_000710305.1 Buceros rhinoceros silvestris | reverse complement strand
GGAAGGAGGGGAGGGGCAGAGTGGGGCAAGCAGTGCGTGCAGTGTCATTTGTGTGAGTAGCATGGCTTCTTTTTCCCCTTGCAGAAGACAGAGACAATCACATGTACGGCCATATGTGGAGTCCTGACAGCATCTGTCTTGTTTGTGACATGCGAGTGACTGTTTCTGCTGTTACCACACCACATGCCCTTTGGGGTGGCACCCTGCTCTGAGGCATAGCCCGTTGCTATGCAGACATAATCCATCAGCTGATGATTTTGTCTTTGTTTTCCAGAGTTGCCATGGGCAACTGGCATCTTTCTTCTCTGTGTATGCCACTCTCAGTGTCACCAAGCCTGAGATTCCCTTTCTTCCCTCCCCCACCAAGAGTGTAAATACAGTTTATGCACACTAGATCTCTCCTCAGTTCTTCCTTCTGCCCCTGGACTTGAGAGTGACAGCAGCAGTGGCAGAGCAGCATAGGTAGGTGTTTGCCCTCGGCACAGACTTAGGGATGAGTCCTGCTGTGGAGTGCTAGGCTACTCCTTTTGACAGGGCAGGGCACTGCAGCTGCAGACCTCAAACACCTGCCGTCTGTGGAGCAGCAGCAATCTGGCATCTAAACGCTCGCTGCAGTGTACAGTATGGCAAAACACGGCAAGCAGCAGGCTGAGAGGTCCCCAGGCTCTCTTTGTTTACCATTGCATTACCAAGCACCATGCTCTGCCACAGGCCATCTTGCCACCTCAGCCGAGACCAAATGGAAGACTGTCAAAGGTAAAGCAGGTCAGTCTTCTTCCCCATCAGCTCATCTTCTGGCACAACTGAGCCTTAAAGATTTCCCTCTTAAGGACTGTCCAGCCTTCCTGGTCTCCTTTGCCCTTCAGGGCTGCCTCCCAAGGGACCCTGTCAATCAGGCTCCTAAATAGGTCAAACTCTGCCCTCTGGAAGTCCAAGGTGGCAGTTCTACTGACCTTCCTCCCTCCTTCCTCAAGAACTGAAAACTGTGCTATCTCATGATCACTGCGGCCAAGACAGCCTCCAACATCCACATCACCAATAAGTCCTTCTCTGTTGGTGAACAACAGGTCCAGCAGGGAGCCTTCCTTGGTTGGCTCACTCACCAGCTGTGTCGCGAAGCTGTCTTCCACACACTCTAGGAACCTCCTAGACTGCTTCCTCTCTGCTGTACTTTATTTCCAGCAGCCATCTGGTAAGTTGAATTCTCTCACAAAAACAAGCGGCAGTGACCGTGAGACTTCTCCCAGCCGCTTATAGATTTCATCTACTTCATCCTGGCTGGGTGGTCTATAGCAGACTCGCAGTGTGATGTCTGCCTTGTTGGCCTCCCCTCTGATTTTTACCCATAAACTCTCTACTCTTTCATCACGGTTGTTGAGCTCTGGACAATCAAACTCTCACTAACATACAGGGCCATTCCCCCATCTCCCCTTCCTTTCCTATCCCTCTTGGAGAGTTTGTAGCCATCCACTGCAGCACTCTAGTTGTGCGAGTCATCCTACCATGTCTCCATGATGGCAACTATACCATAGTTTTTCTGCTGCACAATGGCTTCCAGCTCATCCTCTTTGTTGCCCATGCTGCGTGCATTGTTGTAGATGCACTTTATTTGGGCTATTGATCACATTGTCCTTTTGGGTGGAGAAGGGCTAATTCCTGCCTGACCAGTCCTAGGCGCTACCGTGATTCCTACACACCAGTATCCCTTATATCTATAGTAATGCTCGGCAGAGTCTTCTATCTCCATTGCTGTGGCGGACCTAAGAAGCTCGCTAGCACACCTTCCCACAAATGCTGATGTGCCACTCTCAGGCTTATCTCCAACAGGCCTGAATTTATCCTTTTCCCCCTTCAAATCTAGTTTAAAGCTCTTTCAAGGAGCCCTGCCAACTCACGAGCAAAGATCCCTTTCCCCCTTTGAGAGAGATGTACCCCATCTGTCGCCAGCAGGCCTGGTGTCATCTAAACTGACCCATGATCAAAAGAACCTTGCTGGTGACACCAGGCTTGGAGCCAAGTATTGGCCTGGTGGGTCTTCCTGTACCTTCCCTCATCATTCCCTGCAGCTAGAGGGATAGAGGAGAACATACCTGTGCTCCTGATCCCTTGTCCCAAG
>NW_010393177.1:0-356 GCF_000710305.1 Buceros rhinoceros silvestris | reverse complement strand
GAGGGCCGTACCAGGGCAGGAAGTTTTCTCGCCACATCCTTAACCCGGGTTACAGGGAGGCAGCAGACTCTCCTAACAAGTGGGTCGGGTCTGCATATTGGCCTTCTGTTCCCTTCCTTTCCTCGTGGAAGTGGGTTTGATGCAGGGCTCGGGCCAACTTAACCTCAGCAACACTTCTGAGCTGGAGGAAGCATCGTTTTCATTATTGATTGGCTCCATTTGCAGAGCCTCATACCTGTTGCTCAAGGGAAGCTTGGAAGGTGGGGGTGTTGCTGAGGCAACATACCTGCTACTTCGGGCAGGAATTTGTCGCCATTGCCCCGTGTTCTTCTGGTCACTGTGTTCAAACCGACGGC
>NW_010393176.1:499-1020 GCF_000710305.1 Buceros rhinoceros silvestris | reverse complement strand
GGGGGAGCCGGCAGGGCTGCTGTCCTGCTGACCCTCCTCAGCGAGGCCGCGGGCAGTGGGAGAGCCGTGGACAGGAGCGGGACGAGGTCCAGGGAGTGTTGCTGCCCTCCCCGGCTCATCCTGGATGGATCAGGCTCCGCGTTGTGGAAAGGAGGTTTAACCGGCGTTGGCAGGAGCCCAGTGACGACAGGGCTGACAGGGACCCCACGACGTGAAACCCAGCACCCCAGAGCCTGACCCATACACAGGCACCGCGGTGGGAGCACAGAGCTTGGGTTGGACACACGTGTGGGCACCAACAGCACCCTCGTGGGTGCCAGGGGCTGGCACAGACCCCTAGTCCCGCTGGGACGAGGCAGTGACGACCATCCTGGGGCAGTCCTGGGGGCAGCGACAGCCTCTGCTACCATCCAGGAGACCCTGTGGGGAGCAGGGAAGCAGAGGCTGCCGCACACCGGCCCCGTGCCGCCCCGCTGCTCCAGCCCAGTGGCCATTCCCCTCCTCGCCTTCCCTCTGTCATC
>NW_010393176.1:0-203 GCF_000710305.1 Buceros rhinoceros silvestris | reverse complement strand
GGCTCAAGAAGCGGGGCCTGCAGCTCCCCCAGCCAAACAGAAAATAAAAACAGTGCCTTAATCCCAGGCTGCTTAAGCAGCTGAGAATTTAAAAGGTGGTTTATAAGGGGGGGATATGGCTCCGCATTGTTGGCACAAGGTGCTCCTTTATGTAACAGAAGCTGCGGGGCTGCGAGGTGGTATGTGCGCGGAGGTAGGGTTAC
>NW_010393175.1:508-742 GCF_000710305.1 Buceros rhinoceros silvestris | reverse complement strand
CGGGCTCCAGGGGTGCTGCTGATTTCCCCAAGCCCTCGGAAACCCTCAGGGCTTTCATGCCTTGGGATGGGGAGTTTCCACACCAGTCTGCAGCCAGGGAGACGCTGCCCAGCAGCAGCTCCAGCACTGGGAGTGGAGGTAGAGCCTCCACTGGGAGCAGGGTGAGACGATGCTCTCCCAGCCCAGCTCCAGCACCATGCAGCCACATACACCAAGGGACAGGTGAGGGAGGTG
>NW_010393175.1:0-203 GCF_000710305.1 Buceros rhinoceros silvestris | reverse complement strand
CCTGCATCGCCTGGGGCCGGCAGGAGGAGCGCGGCCACCCCGCAGCCTGGCGCAGCGCTCCCTGCTCCTCTCTATTTATTAGAGTGACAGAGCAATCATCGGAGCGGAGGCACCGGGATCCCCCGGCTCCTCTCTGCACATAAAGAGACCTCAGGGGGCTCCAGTGTGCGGATACTTAACATTGTTTTATTAGCTTAATAAAC
>NW_010393174.1:8020-8485 GCF_000710305.1 Buceros rhinoceros silvestris | reverse complement strand
CCAAGGAGGCCACCTCCAGCTCACTGCCTTTCTCTCCTCTCTGCAGACGTGGCAACACCCTGTGCCCACACCTCTGCCTGTCCCTGGACCAGCTGTGGGTGCTGAGCAGTGGCAAGGAGGAGGCACAGGGAGAGCAAGAAGAGGAAGAAAGCAGCGAGGAGGACAGGACCTCTGTCATCTTCAGCTGGCCCACTGGCTCCTGCATTGCTGATTTTGGGTGAGTCGTGGGGCCACGTCCCATGGCAGGGCAGGAGAGGATCCCAACTGTGCTCGTGCCATTCTGGGAATGGCCTCTGCCTTCCATGCAGAGCGTGAGTGAGGAGCAGACAGCACGCTGGCAGGGAGGGATGGGGCTGTTTGCACGCCCTGCATCCCCTGGGCACCTTTTGCTCCCCAGAAGGGAAGGGCAAAAGCAGCTGCCCACGGGCTGGCAGGCAGCGGGGCCTCCTGCTGCTTCTCCTCTGT
>NW_010393174.1:1658-7752 GCF_000710305.1 Buceros rhinoceros silvestris | reverse complement strand
AGGAGAGAAGAGGCAGCTTGGGGCTCACGCAGCTCTCTCTCCCTGGCCCTTCTCGCTGCATAGGACACCGAAAGAAGACAAGGGAGTCCGTGTGACCCATCTGACATCCATCAAACAGCTGCAGAAGGAGCTGAGCCACTGCCGTGCCATGAGTGTCTCTCTGGCCTGGGCTCTGCCCCCGAGCTCTGGTCCTGCCAACGAGGAGCAGCAGAGGCATTGCTGCTCACCATCTTCTTCCCCTTTTCCCCTCTTGCCCAGTGGAGGACATTCAATGCCCAGAGTCTGGAGAGGCTGGTGGAGGGCCAGGCTAAGGTGAGAATGGCTGCCTTTCATGAGCCTCTGGATCCCAGAAAGCTCAGCGTCGTTGCTGGTTCGGTGCTCATCAGTCTCACTGTTTGAGGCTGGGCATCGCATGGTGTCCTGCCAGCCCCACCTGTCCCGTGGCCTCTCTTTGGCCACTGCCTCTCAGGGCATGAACGAGAGTTTGCTCTGCACGAGGAGCTGAAGCCTGTGGAGAGGGCCTCAGAGGGCTGAACACAGAAGTGCTGTAGGGTTTCACATGGCTTTGGCTTGAGCTGCTCTTGACTCCCAGGAAGGCCCTTTGCTGAGCATGCTGCTTCTTTCTAGAGCCGCGTTTCGAAGAGCCAAGTGGCTCTGCAGAGAGTGAGCAGCAGGCGGAAGCCTTGCCACACCTTCCCCACTCTCTGCTTGGGGGAGATAGAGTGGCGGAGTCTGGAATGGGAGAGGTATGTCAGGTCCCCAAACACTGAGAGAGCTGCCAACTTCAGGGGGTGGTTGCTCAGGTCCTACTTTGTCAGAGCTTGGTCCACGTCTCTTTTGGGGGGAGGAGCCACTGTGCAAAATGTGGGTGATGCAAAGCAGCCAAAGGGATGTCCTCTGGAGAGCTAAGATCGCAATGAGTCAAAGAGGGGCTTCCCACCCCAGGTCATCTCTTGCCACCTGCCAACTCCAACATTTCTCTTGTAGGCACCTCCACCCCTGCCAGCCAGCACCCACGAGAGTGCGGCATACTCTCTGGGGCAGCCAGAAGAAGCGGTGAGCCCTTCAGAGGACACAAGGGAAAATGAGGGCACGCTGGTTAAAGTCCGAAGTGCCTCCAGAGGACTGTGTCTTTCCCTAACTAACATCCCTGTGGCATGGAAAGGTTTGCAGGCTTTCCCCAGGAAAAGGCCAAAAGCAGGAAGGAGAGTCCTGGTCCCCTTGGCTGATGCATCACACCTTGGCGTGGCAATGTGAGAGGTAAAGCAAGGAACAATCCTCTTTCGTACCCACACAGAACTGGGATTCGAAACCCACCTCAAAGGGCAGCGGACCCATTTCCTCACCTCTCTGTACTGGGTATTCATTGTAATTACTCAGCACACCTTGCTGGAGGTGTGGATGAGCAGCTGGGGTTTGGGTGTTTAGCTGCTGGAGCCAGGCACCTGGAAGAGAGGTGTGGGAGCTGCTGGCACCACCCCTAAACCCTTTGTCAGCCTGGGGCCAGAGAGGCCGAGGTAAGTCATTGCCATTGATGGAGGAATTGCTTGCTTTGTCCACTGAATAAATAAAGTAGGTTTTCCAGCTGTTCCTTCCTCTAAACCTCTCCCAGCTCCTTCCAGTATCCCCACAATGCTCCGTTTTCCCAGCCCCCTCATCTTTTCTCTGTGGCTTCCTCCTGCAGTTTCAGCTCTGATAGGCCCCTCCCAGGGTGGCACGGTCTTCCCAGCTGAAGAGTGCTTTCTGAGGGCAACCTGACCATCCCAAAGAGTTGCCTGTACAACCCTCTTCTCCAAATCATCTGTGTCAAAAGGTGATGGCTTTGCCCTGTGTGGCAATGATCATATTTAATTTTTAGCTAAATATTGAGGTCGCTGGCCACTCCTATTCCTGAAGAAGCACTATGCCTTTTAAACAAGCAGCGCTGGAGCTGCTGACCAACCATCCACAGAAGAGCTGACCTTTCCATCTGCCCTTCAAAGATAAGGTTGCCAAATTTTCCCAGAACCTGTGACCTGAATAGCTAGTTAATGTCCTGTTAAGGTGGCTGGTCCTGAGATGCCCGTGTTTCCTGCCACTTGCTTCGGTAACTGCAACGACTTCAGCATCCTTACAAGAAACAATGTGAACAATCCATCGAGTCTTTCCAAAAGCACAAGCACAGCAGGGTGGGACACACCAAAATCCATTTTGACAGTAGTGCCCTAGTTAAACGGACAGACCCTGCGGACACTCTGGGTCAGTACACGATAACGGCTGTGCTCTGTGAAGCTTTTACTCCACCAGAGCAGCTCTAGCGCATTGATTTGTGCCAGCGAATAGCAGGGTGCGGGTAAACCCACCTCCTGGCCTGGCAGGCTCTAGAGCACGGAAACGTCGCTGAGATACGGGTGCTTGTTTCCTCCCTGTGTTCTCTCAGGGATATGTATCTGGTCCTCTGCGCCCATGGTGCAAATCCTTTAGAAATGCTTTTTGCAGAAGAGCTTTACTTGGAGAAAGAGTTACTTTTTATGACAGTTTTATGCCATTCCAACATTAAAGTCTTTGTTCAGCAGAGGTACGTGTGGTTATTCTAGCATAAAAATGTGTGTGTTTGCCTGGTTCTGGGAATCAGGAGGAATGATGCTAGCAAGAACATGATTTTGCTTGTGGGTTGGGAAAGCTGCTCCTGTAATTGAATATAACTAAACAAAATAAGCCTGGTGCTGTTTTTCGTTCACAGGACACTCCACTGAAATCTATCCTCACAATCACCCTATCAACAAGGGCAACTGTGAGGGGTCAAGTGAGTTGAAGTCAGATGCATTTCACCACCTTCAGCTGCCCAAATCCAGCACCAACGACTTGCTACTGGAGATGCTCTGTATACAGGATTTAGGATAGGATGGACTGTGGACTGAGATAATCTATCTGCTGGCTTATAAAGGAGCACAGAGCTATCACTTGAAGTCTAAGTATCCGAGATGGGTGACAAATCCCATCTCTGACCCCTGGGATCCTCAGTAGGTCTCCGGACTGTCCATCTCACCTCCCACTCACCTGGGCACAGTGCCCACTGCAGGTATATGACACCAGTCCCTGCTCAGCCTGTCTGAATTAAAACCAGCTTTATTACCTGCTAGGAACCAACAGAATATAACCTGCAACACAGAAGGCTCCTGCCCTGAGGACATTCCCCTGTAAACCGGTGGCAAGCAGTAGATATTCTAGAAGAGCTCTGCCTGGGAAGGTCTGTGATTCCTCTCCCCTCCAGCGGCAGCTGGCTGGTGAGGGCTCCGGTTACGGCGGAGCTCTTCGAGGCCAAGGCAGCAGGGAAAGCCTGTAAGGAAAAAACATGAAACCGACAGTGGGAAAAGGACCCAACCAATGAACACTTGCCAGCGGGGATTTAATTCAGCCTGTCCCTCTCCCTCTGTGCTTAGCACTGTGTGTTCGCAGCTTGTAGGAGAGCAGCTCTGCCCGGGGAGGTGCGGCCTCCACACAGGCAGGAGAAGGGGTGGGGGACAGCACGTACTCAGCTTAATTTCACCGACTTGGAACAGATTTGGCCAGCTGATGTCATGACTTGTACGAGGTTAGCGGGGACGTTGGTGGTAGAGGGGCAATTAAACCCCCTGGCACTCCAGCCAGAGGCAAGGTCATATCCTGCTTCATCTGAAGCGAAGCTGGTCTGACACAGCAGAGGCCTTATGTAATCAGGCCAGGGTTTTCATTTTTGGAGTGACACTTGCAGAAGAACTACATCTGCAGGATTTTTCACCGTTCGTAAGCTGGAGAACGAGCCTACGTCTGTCCCCTTCTGCCTCACACGTCCTTAGGTGGCACGTTGGGCAACGAGGGCTCGTCTTCCACCTAACCACGCAATGCTTTCATTTGCAGTCCCTCTTCGACTTGTGCTGGGATAGCAGAGGTTTGTGCTGGCACGTGAGACACTTCCATATTGCTTGTCTACAGCCACAGCCACGTCTCAGAGGTGTTTTGGCACATCGCCCCGCTGGCAGCAGTAGCAACTTCCCAGGCTGAAGGGTTTTGTTGCAATGCGTTAGCCCGTCTCTGCGATTGTACAAGCTTTTCCTTTTCCCCTCGACTGTTTTGGACATATCAGGAGGTGTGAACTCTTCTCCAAGAATCTTTAATCTTTTTCAGTGGTCCCGAATAAATCCTTGTTAGAGGAAAAACAAGAGAGACTCAGTGTGTTTCTTGGCTGATTATTCTGACACGATCCCTTGCAGATAGAGAACTACAACAGCAACAGCGAGGCCGTACTCTTACAATGACACGGTACGTGCAGACCACGGCTGTTTGGAGTGGCAAGACCCCCACTGACGTGCCTGCCGACCCTGCTGTGTTCACTGCCTGGCCTGTGAGGGTGCTTTTCTTGTAGACGCACTCACCCTGCAGTTTCCTGGAAAACAGAGGCTTAAAGCTGACAGGCAGCTTGTATCGCCGCTGGAGTAACACTGAAAACTGTGGGCTAATTAAGGTCAGATGCTTTAATTCACCGGTTCCCTTCCCAAGGAAAACCATTCAAACAGAGTAAGGACAATAGATTACTACCTGTGAGTTCATCCGCTGTAAATCTAGTGTATAAAGTAAAATAAAACATTAAAGACGTGAAACTTGTGCCCTGTTTCTTCCCACCTATTCTTTAGATATTTAGTTCGAGACTTTAGAACCATGGGTCACTCTCAAGGAGCAAATATGATATGCACACAGAGGAGACCGAGGTCTTGGCAGGAAGCAGGGGTGGGAAAGGCCAGATATCAGCAGCCTTGGTGAGGAATGAAGTGAGGTGGAGAGTAGCAAGCTGGGGCGGGGGGGCATGTGTGGTTTGGGGATCGCTGCCCCGGCTCACAGCACTGATGCGGACACTTGAGAGCAATTACGTATTTAAACCCAGACCCGAAGCAGTAAAATACTTCCAGGCACATAAAAACGTGTCGCCTGAACAGTTGCCCCACCGCGAGAGGGGTTGTGGCAGGAGGCGCTCTCCAGCTTGTGCTGACTGAGGCCAGCAGGTCAGAGCTGGAGCATTCTGTAGAAACCCAGCTCCCGTTGTCAGAGTCTGGAGGAGCGCAGTCGCCAATTCACATCTTTAATCTTATTATCTGGAGCCTTTTATCTGCACACTTTCTTGGCTGTTTGTTTGTTTTCTTTGCTCTTGTTTACATAAACTGAACTGAAAGCTTTTCTGGAAAT
The DNA here is from genome assembly GCF_000710305.1 of Buceros rhinoceros silvestris. Lineage (NCBI taxonomy): Eukaryota > Metazoa > Chordata > Aves > Bucerotiformes > Bucerotidae > Buceros > Buceros rhinoceros. The sequence goes on along the minus strand of NW_010393174.1, from coordinate 2,553 downwards.
GCTGGTATGGCTTTCAAGTGTAAGAATGATTCACTGAGAATAATTAGTTCAAAGATCTTGGCATCTTTTTTCCTTGTAATCTGGTGGTGGGTATTCTGTGATTTTCTTGGAAGGTTTTTCCCCCTGAATGTGCATGTTTACACTCACACCCACACAGATTCGCACACATTTGCAAACGCAGACACTTCCCTCTTCCTTTGGAGCTTTTAAGTTCTGAAGCAGCACATCTGACCTGTACGATTAACCCTTTCTGCTGGGTGTCTCCTTTAATTGTGTCCGAAAGCATGACAGAGCTTGATCCGTCCTCCAGGGTTTTGCCCATACCACAGTCCCCCCAGAGCTTCTAGGACACACAGACTGCACTGCAAGACAGATCAGTGTCAGCCTCAGGAGAGCTCTGTGCGAACTCCCCCTCAGCGGCACTCGATGATCTCAAAGCTCGTCTTAAAAATCCTGCCATTGTTCAGGCTTGATCTGGGAGGCGGCTGGCAGGCCTGGGTCAAACCAGGCATCTTTCTGAGCAATTAAACAGCACCAATCTGCTGGGCCCAGGATTGTTTAAATTACTAAATATTGTTCATATAGAGGTTATATCCTGCGCACGCTTTGCTATCTATTAGCAGCAAAAGCAGTAAGTTCTGCCTCGGTTTTTGTCAGCCCTCAAGAATGTAGCTTCCACAGCAAATCAAGCCTGGACCTTACAGTCTGCGGAACCCCCTCGTGCAGAGCGTGAGGGGTACAATCTCCGCATGGGCCCCCTGCATGAAGTCTCTCTGAAACTTGGAGTGGCTCATCACTGCCAACATCCGCAACACTTGAGCTATTGGCTTTGCAGAGCTCGCCATTTCACTTGAAATTCAGGTGCCTAAAGAGAAATCGAGGAGCTAAACACCTT
>NW_010393174.1:405-1537 GCF_000710305.1 Buceros rhinoceros silvestris | reverse complement strand
GGTATCTCATATCTTGTTTTGCCCCGTGTTCTGAAAAGGGTCACTTACGCGATGCCAGAGTCCCCGTAGCGTAGTACTTTGCGCTGTTATTTCAGAGGTTAAGAGCTGTTCTGGTGGTTGTGATCACCAGCACCTAGCTGCTTTGCTGAGATGGTCACGCCACGGCAACACCGACAGCTCCTTGGGGCCTGTGCGAGGTGGCTGGAGGCCGTGGGTGAGCTGGCTTTAGGCAAATGAGTGCAATGTAAGGAGCCTGCAGCAGAATACGGAGTCACTCTGTAATTACGCTCCTGGGTTTTTCTGCCTTGTCGATGAAACAAAGTCGCTGGAACAGGGCAACTTTTATAAATTCAGGGAGGGCCAAGTTTATTATAATGAACTAAAACATCACTTGGCTCTTTGAGGGCTTTTATCCGAATGTCTCCAAGGCCTGGCTCTTCACAAAGAGAGATAAAAGTAATTATGTCAGTTCTAAAGCAGGGAAAGCTTAGGCTTAATTAACTGCTCATGGATATACAGCAAATCAGTAGCAGAGGTGAGAACAGAATCTGGTTTTCCTGACTCCCGTTTGTGCCCTAGTCACTGGATCGTGGAGCCACCTCTACCGGGTGGCAACCACAGCAGGATAAGCGAGACAAAAAGTCCCAATGGGGCAAAGCTGAGGGTGGCCTGAATTGTCCCCAGAGAGCCCCATGGGCAGCTGAAATGGCTCTGGGGTACCCCTGTTGCCCATGTAACAGGTCATGGTTTAACCCCAACCAGCCATTCAGCACCACCCACCCACCCACTCACTCACTCCCCGCACCTCCCCTCCCACCCCCGTAGGACAGGGGAGAGAATCAGAAAGGAAAAAGTGAAACCCATGAGTTGAGATAAAGACAGTCTGATAGGACAGAAGGGGACGGGAAAATAATAATAACAACAGAATAAACAAAACGAGTGATGCACAATGCATCGTTACAATTGCTGGCTGATGCCCAACCAATCCCTAAGCTATGGTGGCCCCCAGCGAGCTTCCCCCAGTTTATACACTGGGCGGTGTGTCACGTGGAGTGGAATACTCCTTTGGCTCACTTGTGTCCGCTGTCCTTGCTGAGTCCCCTCGCACCTTTTTGTGTGCCCCCAGCCTCCA
>NW_010393174.1:0-266 GCF_000710305.1 Buceros rhinoceros silvestris | reverse complement strand
TCCACTGGGTGGGCAATACGAGAAGCTGGAAAAGCCTAGGCTTGGTGTAACCACTGTTTAGCAACAACTCAAACATCAGCGTGTTATCAATGTTATCCTCATCCTAAACTCAAAACACATCACTGTACCAGCTAACAGGCAGAAAATGAACTCCATTCCAGACAAAATGAGGACCCAGCAGTCCAGCATTTCTGGACAGGCTTCAGAAACCTGTACATTGTATTTGTGGAAGACCGGTTGTCCTGGTTTGAGCTGAAACTTCCTTG
>NW_010393173.1:0-481 GCF_000710305.1 Buceros rhinoceros silvestris | reverse complement strand
ACTCCGTCCGTAGAAGGGACCCTGCAACAAAGAATGTCTGCCATTCTGGCCTTGGAAGAACTCATTTGCTTTGTTAATGATAATGAAAAGGAAACTTGCTGTTCTGCTATAAATCACCTGACTTCTGCGACATGAAGTGATAGCTGTGATGCTCTGTAAGCGTTAAGAAAACATTAGTTCATATATAGGGCTCCACGAGGCAAAGCTTGAGAACTAATACATTGGGCAGGCTTACAGCTCAACGTCAGTGAAGCAGATTATTTCTAGGAAACCCAGATCTTTCTCTCTTAAGGCTGCTAATGATATTTACTGAAGAGACTTGAGTACAGTTTATTGAGGAACCCATGGCAACCTCCTGGGAATTAATAGGTTTAATTAATTAATCTTGTTGGGGTTTTCTGTTACTGAAGAACTTACTTGTTTATAGACTTACAGTGTGGTTTTGAAATGGTCTGTTAAGGGTCGAGGGACCGAGGTAATA
>NW_010393172.1:1040-1547 GCF_000710305.1 Buceros rhinoceros silvestris | reverse complement strand
GGCCACCTGGGCACCCTGCTGGCTCCTCTTCTGCCGCTGTCACCAACACCCCCAGGGCCTTCTCACTGGCAGAAATCATTGAGAGAGGCTGGGAGGTTGGGAACTTGCACCGGCAGCATCAGCCATGACCCCACTGGCAGCTCCCTCTGCAAGGAGCACCCCTGGGCAGCAAAGCTGGGCCTGGGCGATACTCTTTGGGGAATGGAGCTGCTAAAATCAGCAGTTTAAACTCTGCATTAAGGGTATAAAGAGTTAGGAAGGAGAAAAGAGTCAATTCAGGAAGGTTTTTGCTGTTTTCAGATGTACAATCAACTCCCTGAGCAGCACCAAGAGAGGTGGGACTCCCTCGACGGTCTAGTGCCAGTTCACTGCGTTTCCCAGGCACCGCGGGCAGATACTGACCTGTAGGGAAGTGTCCTCCAAAAAACACGTTGAATATTTCTTCCGGTGTGATGTCGGCCTCAAACTCGGTGTAGCAGTCGTAGTGCCTGGCCTGGCCAGCGCCGC
>NW_010393172.1:0-884 GCF_000710305.1 Buceros rhinoceros silvestris | reverse complement strand
GGTCGCTTCCCAATTCATCGTATCGTAATCGTTTCTCCGGGTTGCTCAGAACAGCAAAGGCGTTGCCTATTGCTGGAGAGGGAATGCAGAGCAGTGTCAGGCGGGTGGTGCCTCCAGACCTCCACCTTTTACAAGCAGAGTAGCAAAAAACCCTGAACAGGCCTCGAAAAATCTGTCCGTTGAGCCAAAGTGCTCCGACCCCGGCATCAGCTGGCGGAACCGATTTCCTGCCATCGCTGACCCCAGGAGAGCAAGAGTGTTAAAGGACACGGAGAGAGCCAAAGCATCTGTAAAACTGAGGTGAGAGACCACTTGGGCCACCCGACTGCGTGAGAACGGAACGGTTTAGCCGATCCCACTAAGCCCTGACACAGAAGCGCACCCCCCAGGCCTCAGACAAGTTACTGATTGCAGAGACTCATTAAATGCAGACCCATATTCCAGGCTTTGCCGTGACCCTGTGAAGCTCTGCAGCGTTTCTGTTTAATGCTTGACATCAAACCACCCAGGCATCTTTCCCTGGCCCCTCTTCTCCCTCGACCTTTGACAGGAAACAGCTGCCAACAAGTTCACAGAGGAGCAACAACCCTAACAGAAGAACCAAATACAAGGGGATACTGGACTCGAATGTCCTGTCCCTGCGCATCTATATCTGTAATGGTTTATTATGACCCCAGCAGCTGCTGACTGCACACAGCACATCTCCTGCACGGCCACCGTCACCTCCGGGGCCGGGCTGCGCCTCCGCAGTCCCCGGGACGCCACCTGGGACACGCTTCCCCCAGCTTCTAACGGCATCCCGCACCTCCGAGGTCGGAACGCGAACCGTGCCGGGGCTCTGCGGCCACGCACAGCCCTGTCCCCAGGCCCGCCAGCTCCGCCTT
>NW_010393171.1:1063-1452 GCF_000710305.1 Buceros rhinoceros silvestris | reverse complement strand
GAGGTCTGGGGTCCTTGGGCACAAACCCGGGCTGTGTGCAGGGCTGAGGTCCCTGTGACGGTCACGTTGTGCCACAGCAGAGACTCCGCAGAGGTCCCCTGCCCTTTGCCCAGCCACCCTCGCTCTTCTCCCCCAGGCCTGGATCCCCCCTCACCACCGACAGCCCACCGCGGATCCCACACCCGCAAGTGCCCAGTGCGGTGCTGGGACATGCCGGGTCCCTGAGCCAGGAAAGGGCTTTTCCATCCCCCTCACTCAGCGTCCTGCTGTGAGCCTGGGCCCCTGTGCCCCATGCAGGCTGCCCCATGCTCTCTGGCTGACACCCCCTGTCCCCCCCAACCACACTGGTGCGGAGGCAGCGGCGAATCCGGGGCGCTCAATAAATACTG
>NW_010393171.1:512-888 GCF_000710305.1 Buceros rhinoceros silvestris | reverse complement strand
GCACTGAGCACAAGCCTCGCGGGCGGGAGGGCAGCGGGGCTGAGCCGAGGACCCCATGGCACAGCATGGCACGGCACCCCAGCACGCTGTCTGCCCCCATCGCCTGTCCCAGTGCTGGTCCTTGTCGGTACCAAACTAATCGATGAATCGAGGAGGCTGGGGCTGGGGCTGGCCCTCACCATTGCACGGTGCCTTTATTTGGGATCGCCCCCCCGCTGGGATCCTGACCCCAAACCACGTCCTGCCGTGATGGCTGGGACCCTCCTGGAGCTGGGGCCAGAGCCAGAGCCCCGGTCCAGCTTCTCCCTCCTCCTGGCAACAAGGGCAGAGTGTGAGGGCAGGGACCCTGCCGGCTCACACGGGCACCCGCGCCCCA
>NW_010393171.1:0-320 GCF_000710305.1 Buceros rhinoceros silvestris | reverse complement strand
GGACCCGCTTCTTCCTAATCCCCCGCTCAGGGATTTGCTCCTCGGGGCAGGTCCCCGCGTCTGCGCAAGCAGATTACGGGGGGCTATTTCTGACGGCAGCTTAAAGGTTTGGGTAAAGAGATGAGGCAGCGTGGGCCCCCTCCACGCGGCACCCGAGGGATGGAGACGTGACCTGTGGGCCACACATGCTGTCCCCACACAGAGGGGACGCGGGTGCCTGGGGTTCTGTGATCTGGGAGCTCCCCGCCCCATGCACGTAAACGGGGTTGGGGGCTCGGTCCCCTGCACCGTGGCAGCAAGGCTGGGGGTGCTGAAGGCTG
>NW_010393170.1:35905-40094 GCF_000710305.1 Buceros rhinoceros silvestris | reverse complement strand
GCCGGGCCGGGCCGGGCCGGGCCGGGCTTGCTCCCGACCCCGCCCCCGCTGCGGCATTTCGCCACGGTCTGCGGCGGAGTGTCCTTCCCCGACCGCCCTGGAAAAAGAAGGGCTCGCCTCTGTCTGTGTGTGCGTACATACCTCTGTGTACGTATATAACTGCGTTTATGGCTGTGTATCCGTATCGCTGTGCGTGTGTGCGTAAATGCATGTACGGGGATTTTTATTTGTTACACACACGTGTGTACGTGTATACACGACGAAGGCAGAGTACAGCCCTGCAAGAGCCCAGGGCGCGCCTGTGCAGCGAGCAGAGCTGCGGGTGCCAGTCCCGGAGGAAAGCGGTCCTGGATCATGCCCGCGGGCAGGGGTTGAAGCACCAAGGGCTCCTGCTCCCCTCTGTCTTCCCCGAGGAGATGGAGAGGTGAAACGCACTGTGCTGTGGTGAAAATGACTCTGTGCATGTGCTTCTTACAGATGCGCCTGTCCGAGCACTGTGATCCCCGTGCTTTAAAATCATCCAGCTTGAAGGACCTGTGATGAGTTTGAAATTTGGACCATTTTGGACTATTTGAAGGACTCCCTGTATGAGATGTCTGCATCCTCTTGAGCTTCCCTCTCTCCCACCGTGGCATCTTGCACCTCTGGTTAAACCTGTTGTTCAGGTACTGTTAAAAAATATTCAAATGTTGCAAGATGAAATCCCCTAATCCCAAAAAGGCAGAACCAGTCAGTACTGAGGCTGAATGCCTTTTGGAACAACGTCCGTTTAAATTCTGTCTGATCCTAAATGTGTAAGACCCCGAGCAGAACAGATGATTACATCTCATGAAGTCTCTCTTCAGTACTGAGCATTCATGTCACTGTCCCCTTCATGGCTGAAGGCAAAAGAAAAGGTGTCTCCCCATAGAGGGGCATGTCATTTTGGAACATGATTTCACCCCACAGTACAACCTTGTAGGCTTGTAATGGTCTGGAAGAGAGCGAAGGGTTTTCCAGGTTTCAGAGTTATCTCCACACTGCCTGTAGCTCTCAGCTTGTAGTATGGGAAGATGGACAGATTTCTTTATAAGCAGTGGCCTCAGAGTTGTTCACAGGTGGGATAGGTCAGCCTGTCTCAGCCTTTTCATCAAATCTTAATTACTTTTGGTTAAAAAGAGGATAATAAGTCAACAGAGGTACTGCAGGTTAGGATTAAATAACATTTACTACAAGGAAAGTGTAAAAGATTCCTGGAGTACTAAGTGTTGTTACTACAAATGCAGCTTTTAACAATCTGGGAAAAAACAGCCCACTTTAATATATATATGGCTGTATAAACTTACAGACCCTTGTAAAATGAATTTTGGCCCTGAAAACACAGATTGAACCATATAGCTAGAGATTATATAGAGATTAAGAAACTGCTGGGAGTTACAAGATCAGTATGTGTAGTTACAAGAGTGTTGGTAACTGAGGGTATCAGAAAACTTTGGTTAGAATTAGATTTCTGGTACTCATGATGGCTTCCTGCCTCCTCTCCGTAAAACGTGTTAAAGCTGTGTTTTTCCTGCCGTATATGATTATGCCATATTTTATTTACACAGATATGTCTGTGTTTATATTAACTGTCAAGGGGCTGTCCAAGGTTGGCATCTCATATTAGAAACCCCGTGTTTTCTGTCAGTGATGACTCAAAGCCAATTCAGCCCACTTGAGGAGGGGGAAAAAACTATTCCGTGTTTTCTACTTCTCAGCTTCCATACCTCTGCTTCCAGACAGCTCGGAAATGTTCTCCGAGCCGTTGTGCCTTTACAGAACACAGATATAGGGCTACACATTTATTTACAGATATGCAGTATGAAAGGTTATAAATAATGTTAGAACTTCTGATATTCAAAAGTATTTAGAGCCTTTTACATTTTATTCAGTAGCTCAGTCTAGGGCTGAGTAGGATGAGACTTCAGTATTAGAAGGATGTCTCTAAATCTTCTATGAAGTGCGTGTGGGAACCTGGACAAATCACCTGCAAAAATAGCTCCTTCCTTGGGTTTGACATAACTGATACAACATTAAGCAGTGTAAGACTATTTGCCAGGTATCTGTCCTGTGCCCTGATGCTGATGCCGATTCTGTGTTCTTCTTTGGGTTTGAATTAACCTGGTTTTAAGAAGGTATTGTGTCTGATGTTGTTCCCTTAAAAGGGAACTCGAAAGCAGAGATTTAAATAACTAAAGAACATCTTCCCTTGTTCTAGAAAAAGTTCTTGAAGCAAATACAACTTCAATGCCTTTTCATTTCCTGCTCCAGACTTTACTTTCTTCACGATGCGTGGAGCAGGAACGTGTGATCGTTTGTACATGCACCTATTATTTATGACCATTGTTGGAGTCTGCTGATGGCATTGTGGTTTAGAAGGAACAGGTTGCTTATTTAAAAGAGTATTGTCATGACTCAACTATATTTTTCCATTAAAAAACATTTTTCTTTTTTCCCTTCCTCTCAGTTTTGCTTTACAAAGTTTCTTCAGGGAAAAAAAAAAAGTTTCTACAGAAGATGAAGTGTCTGTCGATTCACGCAACACATGAAGAGCTGCTGTGGTAGCTGTCCTCGAGGTCTTTGCCAGAAGAAGTCCTCACACAGCGGTCCCCTCCTTGTGACTGCCACATACCACTAAAGGGATCGGGCTGGTTCCTGCCCTGCTTGGAGACCTGTCTGTGCGCGTTTCCACTTGCCAGTTGAAAGTTGTTTCCCCACAAGAAACAGATGCAAGTTTGAGGTGCTCTTTCAGAGAAGCCAGTGCTTCGTGCCAGCCATGTCGCTAGCTGGATGGGTTCCACAGCCCGCTGACTCCGCGGGCCTTTGTCAGTAGTCCCGCCCGGATTTGTTGACCTACGTTAATGTTGAGCGTGTTGTGTTTTAAGGTCTTGAGGAAAATGCAGAGACGGCATAGCAGCAACACTGACAGCGTTCCTCCTGAGAGGTAAATCTCCTTCCTGTTTTCCCCCTGTTTTCCTCTCCAGAGGGGAACATCATGTTTTAGAAGATGAAAGCTCAGTGCTGAGGAGGGCATATACTTCTGTGCACATAGTGTGGCCAGGCTTTCTGCTCGAGGTTGGAGAGAGATTTACTTTTCTCCTTCATGTCAGCTATTGACTGCTGCCAGCTACAGCATTTCAGGTTCGTGATCCAGTATGGCTCCTATGGAGACAGTTGGCTTAGCACAGGCAGGACGATTTGGAACTCTGGAAGAGCGATAGATGGCACAGTCCTGTGGGAATCCTGAGCACTGTGGGTCTGAAAGGATCGATCTGTGTCAGCAGAGACCGTTTATACTTCTCTTAGTAAGGTGTTAAAAACTCTGCTGGTCAGAAGCTGCCAACTACTATGACTTTGTTATAAAGATTTGGGGTGATTGTTTACGTCATCCTAGAATCTGTATGTAACTTCATGTCTCTGAGTATTCAGCAGTAGAGTACCTCTGATTCATTTCTGTCACTGTAACATCAGCAGGGGAGGCTCGCCACTGTTGTTGTTCTGCTGCTAAATATTCCCTTGTGCTTTCCCAGGGTTAGAGCTTCTTTTTTTTTTTTCTCTAAAGAAGAGGCTAATCTAATTAAGTCAAAGATGGAACTAACAAATTTTATTGCTCTGGCTGAGCTGAGAATTTCAAGTGAAAGATAATTACTAAGTATTTCTTAGTGATTTTGCAAGTAGAGGCAAAGCTTGATGTCATGACTACTTCTAGCGTGCCACCATTCTTAATTTCAGGGGAAAAGAAAGCCATCTTCATCTTTTTATGCATGATACTGCTCAGGCCTCAATGCAGTCTGTGGATTTTATATCAGCAGGCAAGACTGGGGGGTTGAGAAGTGCCTAAGGTGTTGTATGGGCCCTCTCATCTGCAATGCAGAGCTCTCTGAGTCTGTACAAACTTGTAAGGCACTGCAGGATCTGTTTGAATGGTTAAAATGTATTCCAGATAGGTGTCTCTTATTGAGTGCAAAAGCAGAGTAATGTCAGTTGTTTTTTATAAATGCATCTTTTTTTTTTACAGAGTAAATACATATTGTCAGTAACCACAGCTGACGGTTTTCTAACTACTGAGTGAAATGCTGTTGCCACTGCTCTTCATTTCTGTTAACTTCAGCCGACTCACAAATTCATCTGTGTTTATTTGTTTTTAACTATGTCCCTGATTAATTCCTTC
>NW_010393170.1:34158-35804 GCF_000710305.1 Buceros rhinoceros silvestris | reverse complement strand
ATCCTGGTAGTATCGTTCCAAACTATAGTTGTGTCTTTACCTCTAAACTGGGGTCCACCCAGCTTGTTTGTTATGCTCTCTGACGTGCTGTCACAGTATGTCCCCATCTTGTGTATACAGCCCTGAACTGTAATGACAGGTGTAAAATCCAAGATCTGACTGATGACTATTTTGAACCAAAAAGGGAGCTGGAATGTCTTGTTGACTTGATTCCTTGCTGGAGCCTGTGGAGAGAACAGGGTGTAGCTATAAAAAGCTTTATTAGGCATTTACCTAGTGGGAAGGAATGCCCAGAGAGGTTTGAAGCAGTCTCCGGAGTGAGATGAAAGGCAGTGCTCTGTGCCCTGTAAGATGCCTGGGGAGGCTTTTGAACCTGTGGGAGAGAGAGGGTTAAGGGCCCTGTACACACCTGCATGTGCTGTCTCAGCTTGTGACCACTGTTTCTAAAGTTAAAGATCTCCAAGGATTAAAATCAAGAGAGACCGAAGCTCCGCAGCCTGCCTTATTTGCGGGCTTTGCCTCTTGCTGAGCTTTACTTATTCTTTACTCCCCTTTGGCAAGTTAGGGAGGTGTTTGCTGTCTGCCGGGCGTTTACTGCCTAATGATTGTTCTGCTTGGTACCTGTGTTGCTCCCTGTCATGTAATCTTTATGAGTGTTCAGTTCAGTACCACAGCAGTGAGTTCAGGCGCAGAAAGTCTATTCTCCTTTGGTATTAGGATGAAGGTATTTTAGACTTTCCTTTTGGAATCTGGCTGTAGTCCAACGAGCTCAGGAAAGAATCAGTGCCAGATATAATTCTCTCCAGTGCCCAGTAATTTGGGTACATCCGTGTCCAGTTTCCCAAGAACATAGAAATAAAGCAATTTCTCTTGACCCTTGAGCACATCCTTCACTTATAATATTTGTGGGTCAGGGACACACACGCACCTCTCAACGCTTCCCTTCCCCAGCTGACTGTCTTTTGTTGATGTTATTCATCACTGGGCAAGTAGTGACCATCCCTAAAGTAAGACAGAAGATTTTGGGGGTAGGTCAGCTTGATTAATTTGTTTGCGCATAATGTGACCTGTCTTGGTTAACTTATGTAGGGTTTTGTATGTTTTTCTTTAAACGCTGAAGTCAGTATAGAAGATGTTGAATTTGGTATTGGATGTGTTATTTCTTTGGTTCCTCCAAAAGCAAAGAAGGTGTTTGGGAACTGTTCCTTAGAAGAAGGAACTGGTGCATTTTGATCTGTTCTTTAGCAGTACTCTGATCTTTCCTTAGGAGTCTGGTTACTGGCCTCTAGTTCTGCAACTGTGACATTCCAACAGCAAATAGAGGGAAAAGCACCCGTCACCTTGAGACCTACGTGTTCTGATAGGGTGTGAGGAACTCTTAAATGACTACAGTCAGGATTGGGCTAAAAGAGTGAGTTCTACGGCACTCATTTCTGTTTAATCACTTTTCTCTAATCTCCATCCCTTGCAGAAACCGGAGCCAAACAGTCAGTTCTGAAACCAGTGTGGATGAAAGTGGCGTTTTTGAAAGTCTGAAGGCTGAAGCTTCCTCACCGCAGCAGCTGTTCTCAGGCCTGGCAGGCATCCCGTCAGGCACCATCACAGCCGCGCCGTTCCAGTCAGGTTTGGTTCTGGGCTCTTCAGCA
>NW_010393170.1:29387-34089 GCF_000710305.1 Buceros rhinoceros silvestris | reverse complement strand
TCAGCAGGAGGTGGAGAGGTGTTCATTCAGATGCCAGCTCCAAGGGAGGAGGGAACCAGTCGTACAGAAGGAGCCCCATTTCACCACCGGCAATCATCCCATCATTTCCACCATGGCCACCACCGGGCTTCATCTCTACTGCACATGGCAGGAGGGGACCGCCACGGGCATGCAGAGGAGGGCAGTGACGAACAAGCTGGAACTCCAGCCCCAGCTCTTTCAGAGTTAAAAGCTGTGATCAGCTGGCTGCAGAAGGGACTTCCCTTCATCTTGATCCTGCTGGCTAAAGTCTGTTTCCAGCACAAGCTTGGTAAGCATCTAGCCTTTTTGGATTGGAAGTGTAATAGCGAGAGGTTAGGAGGCGTTGTCAGGCTGTGGTGTCTGATACCTTTATCTGCATGACAGTGTCTAGAGGTAGTCTAGCATGAAGGGGTCATACTCAAATGTGTGGGATAATGCATTTCATAAATTCACCCTACTTTCAGTCCAAGCTGGTTTTGTCTGTGTCAGTCCCATCACAGGTTCCTAATCTGATCTGTGGGAGACCAGTTCTCTTCCTAATCTCTCCTTGACATTTCTGTGGGGGCTGAGGTTATCAAGGCTTCTCCCTCAGACCCCTCTCTAGCAGAGAGAGTTACATTAGTGACTAGTTACATTAGTGACTAGCAAAGGCTTCTGTGTAGCACAGAAGGGTTCGGAAGGATGAGACACGTGTATAGCTGGAAGAATGATAGTTGTGAAATCAAGCCAAACAGCATCAGCACTTAGATCTTATAGTTGAGTTTGTTGGAGAACGAAGAATATGTCTATCCAGGTTTCTTTAATGGTACCTGAGTATTTCAACCCCTCAGTGGTCGTGAGAAATCTGTTCATCTAATCTTCCTCTTACTACGAAACTGTGTGTGTGGCATGTCTGAGGATCCTTACTCATTCTGGGAGAAGTATGCTGAGATTATCATCCTAGGGAAGCCAGTAGTGCTTGAGTTTAGTCCACTACAGTATTGTAGTATTCCCAAAACCAGGTATTGATCCATGTCTTCAGCACAGAACCTGACGTTAGGGCAGAGTGTCTGTAGTGGGCTGGGTGGCAAGTGCTCGCTGCAGTAGCTTCATTTTCGTTTAGCTTACATTTGAACCACTGCCTTCTTTTAGTCGTCTAGATGTTTTAATTCCCAGTGCATCCAGAATATCACCCAGTAAATTTTTTTCTGAGCTTGAGATGCTGATATCAAATGGCTTAGGACTCCTCTTCAGTCCTCTTCAGTCCTGCATACTTTGATAGTGTCTTTCCCTGCAGGGATCGCCGTGTGCATTGGCATGGCCAGCACGTTTGCGTACGCCAACTCAACGCTCCGAGAACAGGTTGCTCTGAAGGTGGGTTCAGCCTCTTACTCTTACGTTCCCAGGCAACATCGCTCTTCGTGTACAAAACAGTGTCTGTGCTGAACCTTCTCTTGCAGTGCAGGGCTGAATGTGTAACGTGCATACAGATCTCTGAGTGTGTGCTCATCCCTTCCTCTTCTCCCCGTTGGTGCTCTCCCACAGTTTCCATTCTGCTCTTTTGTGAAAGCGTGGCATAACGAAACAGAGGAAAACTCGGGGATATTGTCATCTACTTCCCTTTGTGTACAGCAGAGGTGCTGATACCTATTTCACTAGATAATGATGACATTTTATTCATTAGCATATAGATAATGTTTTGACATGTTGGGCTGAAGGGTATTGTAGATGTATTGCTTGTTAGTGTCTATAATGCTCTGTTGATAACATGTTTAGAATACAAAGAAACCAGCAGATTTTTTGGGTCTTAAGATCCCTAGTGTCAGCAAAACACTTCAACAGCACTAAAAGCACAAGATTAGAACTGCTTGTTTGTAACAATTACATGGGTGGCACAAGTGTGTATTTATATCTGCCAGCAGCAGCGGTATAAATGTGATACAATGCGGAATGAACAGATAAATTGCACAGTCGTGTAATAGATTGCTGTGCCTTGCACTTTGCACCTCTGTCTTTCCAGCAGAGCGCCCCTTAGTCTGCCTGCTTTAAATCTCAGCCTAACATCCCTGGCTGTTGAATAGCAACAAGGAGCTATTTTCTTAATAAATCAGCTCACAAGAAAAACATAGCGTTTTTTCCTCCCAGGAGTAAAATTTACTCTCCAAAATTACACTGGGCCAAGACCCAGGACGAGATCTTCTGCCATCCAGCTTCTGTCTATAATGATCCATGTCTTTTGAAATGAGAAATTTGCACTTCTTTTGACCTTTCATTATTTCTTCAATCAAAAGTGCATGTTCTAGAGCCACCATGCGTTCAGATAACATTCACATGTGCTGCATGTAGTGATGGGTCATGTTATAGTTGATTTAGCTAAGCCTCCTTCTGAGTGACTTTGGAGGCATTTGTAAAACACCCCTTTGATGAAGTGTTCTTCCAAACAGGTGACAGCTCAGAATTCTAGGACAATATATGGAACTGATTTTTTTTTTCATCTGCTTGTCAAACTGCAGTTTAACTACTGGGAGAATTTAGATGTCTCAAGAAAGATCCCAACTTAGAAAATCTCGTTCCACAAGTGAGGCTGTCATTTCCACCAGCATATGTCAATTTATTCCTCTAAAGTTACTTTACTTGGGAAGGTTAGCTGGGTAAGAGCCACTTCTGCTTATGTTTATGTATGTCTTTACCTAGCAGCCTGTTTCTGAGTCGTAGTCCTATGTAAATAAACTAGTTACTGAACACTTGATTGCATATTTGTGTCCCCTGGGTTGGTCTTGCATTTTTTACCAGTTGAAGTCTCAGCACAACCCTTGAGACTTTATCTTCTCTGCTTCTTTTTCTTGTTCAGGAGAAGCGATCAGTGTTGGTTGTCTTCTGGATCCTGGCCTTTCTGACTGGCAACACCTTGTACTTGCTTTACACGTTCAGTTCTCAGCAGCTGTACAACAGGTAGGCAAAATTCTCCTTGTACACGACGGAAGCAGGTGATAACTGCCAGGGAGAAGAGGGAAGCCCACTTTTTCCCATGCTTTGGGAGGAACTGGCCACACTTACGGTATCTGCTGTCTGTGGTACATCTTCGTAATACATTTTGGTGGAGGGTAAGATTGTGTGCATTGCTTCCAGCAGTGGACTGTGCTCCTATCGTAGGGAGGGAATGAAGAAGAAACAGGTATGGCAGAAAGGTGCGAAAGCATTAAGAGGAAATGTTTGCACCACAGGGAAACTGTGTCTGGGAAGAAGGTTAAAGTTAAAAGTATTAATGGGACTAGTTTAAAATAAAGATCATCTAAAATAAAAGGGTTTTAGCAAATTGGGACCATTCTGCGCACTGTTTAGGGCATGGTTTATTATCAGGGAACAGACTGGGCAGCAGCTTCACTGAAGAGCCCTGTTCCTGCGGTGCTGTAGCAGTGCCTGCTGTGTCATCCTTGGGCTAGTGTATCTGTGGGCTGCTGTGTGGAGACCTGTGGCCATTCACCAGGCAGGCCTGTGAAATTAGAAATAGCTGCTTTGGTTTTGTTTCTTTCTGGCTTATTTTTCTTTTCCTGATTTATTTATTTATTTTTTGCTTGTTTCTAGTGCATGAATAGTAGTAAAGTCTCTGATTCTGTTTCTGTTTTTAGGGTGTAATTTTACCTGTTGTGCTGTGCCAGTGTTGTGAGTATTTTAAATTAATGTTCAGGCTTTTCATTCTGGATTGGTTATTTTACTTTTGTGTAATTTTTTTTCTTCGTTAAGTTTTTACTTTTTACCATGAGGCTTTAGCAGGTAAATATCCTAAGACAATCCTGGTTACTCAGTGTGACTAGGGTCCAGTCCTCATCGCTGCTCAGGTCAGTAGGTGCTGCCCATTGCTGTATGAAGTTCTGCTGTCCTGGACTCCCTTTCTTGAGAGAGCAAATGTTGAGCCCACTCAGTAACACTTTGTAAGGGCACTACCTCTGGGGAACTTTGGTTCAGGTAAGAGTTGCTAATTAACACAGCCTTCAGAGAGTGGCAAGCCACTGTCAGAGCGTGACACACCCGGAGCTCTGCCCTTTCTGCCATGCCTAATGCAGTTTGCCTCACATGCCCTTCAGAGCCTGCGGCCAGCCAGCCTCAGAGGACACAGTGGTCTTGATGAGGCCACGATTTCCCCAAGGAATCATAGCTGCTGCTAACTTGGGCTTGGAAGGATAAGCTTTTACAGTCCGGTCTGATAGAGCCAGCCTGTGGTCCAAAGGCACTGCCGCTAGCCTAAAGGCTCTGTTACAGCGTGAGTTGTAGGTTATGGAGATGCCAGTCTGCCAAAACTACATCTTTGGGTCCTGTTTGCTGATAGTGGGCCAACCTGCTGACCTCCGCAGAAATGGGCAAGAACAGACAAAATCCAGAGGCTGGGACTAATTTGCATGTCTTACTGCCCTTGAGAACTTCACTGGCAGTTAGGGGAGTTTCTAGGCTTTCTCTAGCCAGTCGTGGATACAGCTGCTATCAAGAAGCTTAAGTGAGGATCTGCTCAGTGGTATTTGAGTCTTGGTATCATGCCTTTCAGCCTTATATTTCTGAAACCCAACCTGGAGAGTCTGGACTTCTTTGACCTGATGTGGATTGTGGGGATCGCAGACTTTGTGCTGAAGTACCTCACCATCGCACTGAAATGCCTAATTGTTGCCCTGCCTAAGATCATTCTAGCTGTCAAGTCAAAGGTAAGAGT
>NW_010393170.1:2698-29298 GCF_000710305.1 Buceros rhinoceros silvestris | reverse complement strand
CTTTCCCTCTTGATAATCTGATACCTTTACAGCATGTTTGCAACATGAAATATGGTGGAAGAATAAAAATCAAAATTTAAAAATCTCTGCTGAAACTTTGGCAGAAAGTCACCAGTTTGAGCCATCACAGACCTGAGCAAGGGCTTGGGAATACCAGCAAGTAAAGTCCAGAGAGAGGGGTAAGCATTGCTTGAGAAGGAATAGCTGCTAGCAGCGAGAGAACTGCTTTTCTGGTTGACTTTGTGCTAAGTCTTGTTTTCTGAGTACTCTTTGTAAACAGTTATTTCTGAAGCACAAGTCTCTTCATTTAATGGAAGAAAATTGCAAGTATTTGTCTCTTGGGCTTTCCACTTGGGTCAAAGTAGTAACAGTATGAAATAGAAGCTACTGATGCCACAAAAGGCAGTGCCAGCTCTAACCGCAGCTGAAGAAATTTAACTAAATGGTTAACAAATGTTTATTAAATCATTTGTAGACTAGCCCTAACTTTTGAAACTATCTCACTTCATTCTCGCTGGAAATACATTTTTTTTTTTTTTTTTTTTTTTTTTTTTTTTTTTTTTTTTTTAAAAAATCACAGATCTGTCATGCTGCCTCTTCCTCCACTTAGCAGCATCTAAATTTCAGTGGCAAATGTAGCAATGTGTGTTATTTGCATTCAGTAAAGAAATTTTCTGGCAGCTGTTGGGGTGAAAGGCACAAGATAGATGCAAGATACTATCATTAATCGCTGAAAGTCTCAGGCAGGGCAGTTATGGGGTATCTAAACTGGGAATAGTTTTGCTTACAAATGACATGGGTGGCAGGGGAGTTGAGCAGTTTGTACCTGCACAGCAGGGCATTTGAGATGGTTATTAATTTATTTCTGGCAATTGTCCAGCTTTTTCTTTCCCCTTCTATTATTATTATTTTATTTTGGGAGATTAATGTGCTAGGTCAGAGCATAATCCAGCCTGGGGAGGGAGGGAAAAATTATGTGAATAGTCTTCCCAAGATAAATTGCAGCGTTGGAAAAGGTTCACAGCCTTTGCTTGCTTGTCTGAGAGCTATCCCAAGTACTCATTAATCCTTGTCGGGAGAGAAGAAAGAGAAGGGGTCTTTATTTGCAGCTACAGTGGGAGGCTGGTAAGATCACATCTGTCAAGGGCCTGTAATGACTCAGAGCACAGATGCTTCATTTTTAATAACTTTTTCTGGATAGCAGTATTTCTCACTTGAAGTCCCTGTTTGTCTTAGGATGTTGTTGATGGTCTTGCTGTCCCTTGACATCTGAAACTGCTGTTACCTACCCTTATGGATCTGGATTTATTTTTATCCCCTACTCTATACCACATCCATTAGGCCAACTAGGGATGAGATGCGATCTGGTGTAACAAATTAAGCAAGATCAAACTGAGATGGGAGAGCTCCAAGAGAACCCCAGGATGCTGTAGAAAGTGTAATTGGTAACCATGTAGCTGAGCGCTTGCTCTGACCTGGTGACCCATCCTACCTTCCACCTTTCAGCACAATGCTACACATCTTAATTTTCAGATGAGTTTTTTCAAATGGTTTTTTTTTTTAAAGTTTTGCAGAGTTAGAACAGTTCCACTGCGCTTTAGGCACCTTAACTTTGACCAAATTCTTACCAAGTTGTTTGTTCTCTTAACTGCCAGATACAAAGTTATTCTCCTCCTCCCCCTGTGCTTGTAGTAGTGTTTCTGCTTGCACCTTAGCTTGCAGCTTATGAGCTCCTGGATGGCTGTCACTGGGAGCAGGCAGCAAGCTGCAGGAGAAATAGAAATTAAACTCAGAGTAGATCAAGTAGATTCTTTTCGAGATACACACACTGAGAACTTTTCTGCTGCACAGAGTTCAGCACAGCAGTGCACTGGATCAAGGTGTTTACTCCTGAGCTTCCTTGCAGTACCTTCCTGCTGGCCATCAGTAACAGATGGTAGAAGTTGCCCATGGACAGGATATCAGGGACTTTGCTCATTCTGCACCCAACCTCCAAGCAGGCTCATCAGATTTTCCTCCTTTCACAAGTTCAAAGGCACTTCCAAAGGCAGTCTGACTTTTCATGCTGCTTGTTGAGATTCTGGTCTTCTCCAAATACCACGTGGGTTTCACTGGTGCTTGCATAGCCTCTTCTACTAAGAGGCATCTCCTCAATGTCCTTCTTTTAAGTCTGTTACCTCTCCATAGCTATTGTGACTGGAGCAAGAACAGACTCTTTGCAACATCAAAATCTTCCTATGTCATCTCAGTCTTCTCTGTAGACTGAGCAACACCAATTTTTGAGTCTTTGTTCTCAGAGATCATTCATTCCAGATCTTCTTAGTCTTCAGTCCCCCGTGTTTTCCAGACTGTTTCTCCAGTCTGTCAAGGTGAGTTTGGGTTATAATCTTTCCTTCCAGTGTGTCTACAGCCTTTCCCAGTTTAGTGTCAACTGCACATTTGATAAGCCTATTCTGTTCCATCAAGATCATTAATGAAAATAAATAATGCTAAATTCCACTTACCTCAGATGCATCTTTTCATTCTCGTAGTGAATACACTACAAATTTGGGCTAGAGCACTTAGTTCTCCCAACCTGACATACCTGGGTCATGTATTCCTACACAGGGGAAGGGCAACATTTGGTTTAAGATGACATTAAGAACTCTCTTAGATTTATAGCATCAGTTTATGCTTTAACTGAGGAAAAACAAACTAAGAGGCAGAAAAAGCACCTTGTCTTTACAATCAGAATACAGAGGGCAGTAAACATAATCATGAGTGCTTGAAGCATGAGGACTGCTGTATTATCAGGACACAACTAGCCGGAGTTCTCTAAGCTTGAGTATCTCAGACATGAAGCAACCCCTCCAAACAATGAGGGGAGATTGAAAATTGGACAGAATAATCCCAGACTTTCCCAGGTTCTAAATCAGCCTGGAAAACAGAGGTTCCAAAAGAAGCAGTGGGACTACAACCAGGCTGGAAGACAGAGGAGGAAGAGCTTGCGAATAGGGGACAAAAGTGGAAAAAGGAAAGGAACCCATCTCACCATCTCGCACCTCTGCGGTTGGAGGGGAAGCATACCTGGGGCTAAAGACGTCCCTTCCTCCCCCACGAGCTGCGACAGGCACATCAAGCTGAGTACAAGTTTTAATAGCAGCTGGGCTCATCATTGCCATGGAAGGGGGGCTTGGCTTCCACCCTGCATGCTGAAGGCTCTCCATTAAAAAAGGGAAATAAGATCATTTGGTTCAATATAAAATGAATTAACGTAAATTAAACTGCAGGAGCCATGTGGCCTGCAGAAGCCTCCATTGTTGTACACACATAAATGGCAGCTTTTCATTTTCACTGCTAAGGAATGACAGCTTGAGGGGGGTGGAATTAAAAATAAGGAAATAAATAATAAAAAGACACAGTTGCCAAAGATTTCGTTTAGGAAATCCCAGGTGTCTGCAAGTCCCCCATCCCCTCCTCATGCTGTTGTCAGCAATCTAAGCTGGCATCCTGGAGAATGGAGCAAAGCATGGGGGGGGAAGGGGAGAAAGAAAAGCAAACCAAAAGAACTGTCAGAAACTGGTATCCCAGGATTATTTTTTGTGTGTGTGTCCCTATGGGGCAGAAAGATAACAAGGACATGCTTCTTTTCCAACAAACGTAATGGCTGGTATATAGGAAAGGCCCTAAGTAAGACTTTTCTTTGCATGCTCAATACAGATATGCAGCCAAATTACAAGGGGCAGTATTTCCAGAAGATGGAAAATTCAAAATTTGTTATTGAAAATGCAGCATAGAATTACTACTGAATAAATATTTGTCCGTTTTGTTTGCAAGCTGGATCTAGACATTGCAAATGAGGCTTTTGTTGCACTACTGATGTGAAGTTTTTTCTCTGTGCTGGTGTCAGTGGTAAGGGTGCAAATACTAGTCCACACTAGCACTGTGGACTCCTCATTCCATCCTTGAAAATATTTGCTTGGTGGTTTTTTTGGTTGATTTTTTTGTGATTTTTTTTTTAAAGTACCATCTCATCAAACGTGGTTGGAGACAACTGGGCCTGTGTGTGGCAGCCATTCTTTACACAGTTTTGCACTTGGACTTCAGACCAGATTCATTTTTCAGGTGCATACCATGTTTCCTGGCATAGATGGTTACAGCTCTGCCACGCAAACTGGCACATTAAGCTTTCCATATTCCTTCTCAAGCTGAACCTTAGACATGAAAGAAATAGCAGAATGTCTTTTGCACGAAGTGGTATAATTTGGATCGTTCAACTGGAGCAAACTATCTAAAGGCAATGAATTACAGTGTCAGTTGATCTGTCCTAACTGCATTCTGTGAGTCTGAAGCTAGTAAGACCTGAGCTCCAGTGGCCCCGGTGCTCTTCCACGTTCTAATGGAACATGAGCATGTCCACGGCTCCTTTGGTTATGTCACCACCTGTTTCTGTCTCTCTGCACAACCACGTATAGTTAAACAGTTATTGTAAGGAAAATCAGCACTTACCGTGTAACCATTAGACTTGTTCTGCAGCCTGCCTCCAGCTTGTGTCAGAGCTCAGCTCCACAGGATACCCTGGTCCAAAGTCCTGGTGCTCCGCCTTTCTCACTGGGCAGATCAACCTTCCTCCATCATGACTAGTTGCACAAACGACGGGCACACGCCGAATTTTTGTGCTCCTTGAGTAACAAGCTCTTCTGGCACTAAGCATTCATGTAAAACAATCCATGACACAAAGTCCATCCTTCTGTACTGGCGGAAAAAGGACAAACTGGAGCATTGTCTCTAGGCCACAGCCTCTTCCAGAAGGTTCACATTAGGAGAAAGTGCCAGAGGGAAGTTGTGGTAATCACGATGCTGATAACGGCAGCCTTCTAATGTCCCTGCAGACTCTTTCATCAGGAGACCAGGTATTTATCAATTATTTAACATAAAGTTTGTGTACTTTTTTCATCCTGAGAAAAAACAAGGTCTCTTGGAGCATTTGAGTCCTCCAGGTGCTGATTAAACTACATAGGAGCATTAAAACAAACACTGGGAGCAGACACATAAATGTGTTATCAAAAAAAAGGTAAAAATCTTCCCATTCCTTGTCTGTGCTCTCTTCTACTGTACGATGTACCAGTTAATCCTGGTCTCCTCTAACAGCGTGGCTAACCGGTGTGGCTCTCTCCAGACTGGCAGTAGCCTTCCCTCTCATTAGCCTCTGCTTGCTGATCTTGGGTGTTGTTTGGGAGCATTCACTCAGAAATAGATTCACTCTTCCTGAACAACAATCTGAGCTTTGATCCTGTAGAGCCATGGGAACTATGTCATGGTTCTTCTCCCCCACTCAGCCTGTGGACAGACGTTGTGTCCCAGAGTCAGAAGTGTGGGGTTTATTTCTTATGAAAAAAAAAAAAAAAAACTAAACGTAGGAACTGGGACCCTCTTCTGCCCCTCACCCTCATATTCTTTGAACGTCGCTGCTACTAAACTTTCTGAAGTTGCCTTCCAAGTTTAACTTTCCAGTTTAAGATACAAGATGTGACTTTCAGAAATGCTGTGCACTAAAAATCCAATTTTCCTCTTTAGATCCACCTTGGAGTTGCATCTCATTAGTCTTGTATGGATTTTCACCAGCATCCTCTGTCACAATCCTGTTTACTGCTCCTACCCAACACTTTCTTATATTGGCAATATGACCTGAAATCTCAGCAGAGCCTGCTCTCCTCTGATCCAAATTGCCAGCAGGTCTCAAAAGTTTTTTTTCTAGCATCTTCCTGTTTCAGAATATGTCCTAATACTGCTGGCACCAGAACAAGTGAGACTTGGAACTTCCCTTGAGTGCTAATCACCACTTACAGTTGCCTCATTGCAACTTCTCTCACTTCTCTTACATCCCATTTTAATTCCGCTGTGTAAAACCTTGCTGTTTCCTTCTGCGGAGGCACACAGGCACACTTATGTGCCTTATGTCAAAAGAGACCAGAGTCAGTGCTCGGTTAGGCTGTGTGGGGATTAGCGTCGCTTCTGCAGCTGTAATTTGTCCCCTTTGGAGTGTATATATTGCGATTCAACTTAATTAAAAAATATTTTTCTGTTAGCCTTCTTCTGTCCATCACCAGTATATACTGTACCCCACGGATGAAGAAGCAAGGCGAGGTATTGAAAGAAGCTGTGGTAGAAACTGAGGCATGCACAGAGAACAAAGAGACCATTGGAAGAGGAGAGTGTTCTACAAGTTCAACTTGAATGCTACACTGGAGAATTAAATTCCATCCTTTCCTTTGCCAAGTAATTCCTGTGTGATTCTAGAGGAGTCATGTACAGCTGCAGGCTGAAGTCAGTGGTTTAAGTTTTAATGGTAATGTGATCTATAAAATTAAGTGCTTTATAAAAAGTCTAATCCCAGACATCTCAGCTTGGACACCAAAACTAACCTTAGTCTTTCCATGTCTGAAGTTTTCATTTAGATGCAGAGAATAGTTGTCTCTTATTGTCAGCCAGCAACATGAAAATAAGGGTTTGTGGGTTTGGGTTTGGTTTTTTGGGGGTTTTTTTTTTTTTTTACATCTTTTATGTAGAGGTGATGTCATAGAGACTGAAGAAGTTTTAGTAATTGCTACTCTGAGCAGAGCTCAAATAGCATGAAGTGATAGGACACAGATCTGCCATCAAGTAATGAGGACATAACAAAATACTAAAAAAAGTTACATGGTTAATGAGTACCACTCACCCTGTGAGAAAATAGTATGTGATCACATCCTTACAGACTGTGCAATGCTGCCTGCACAGGAGGAAGCTTGCAATTGTATGAAAATCCTGAATTCTGCTCTTCCAAAATAAGCGCTTGATTTAAACTATGAAAATGGTATGTCTATGTAGCAAAGGAGGTAGAGGAACATGGAGGGTTATACATGACTCATTGACTTAGTTTTTAACAAAATGTTCCGGAAAAAAAGGAATCAAAATTTCACCATGTGGTATCACAAGGCTCATCAGCAGAGTTGCTATAATTAAATCCACAGTGTGCTAATGAAGTGTTTGATAGCACCAGTAGTAGACTGTTAGCTTTTACAGTAACCGACCCCACAGAGGAAGCAGGAGAACAGTGGTGTTCTCATTTTTTAGTCAGGCTTAGCTCGAACCTGTTGCAGAGCCTCTTCTCTGGTGTCTGACTCTACCCTGACCAGGAGCTGTCATGGCAGGTAGCGCCCCATCTCCTCTCTGCAGTCCAGCGAGGCATTCGCTTGCTCTGGAGGGCTGGCTCCGGCGCAGCCCAGTCACGCTGGACCTGGCTCACCAAAAATAGCTTTTGCTGATCTTAAAGAGCTGTTCAATGTCTATAGAGTGTAATCAATAAAAGATTCCCAGATTTACACAGATTTTCATGAAAAAGGACAAGTCACCCTACAGAGGCAGGCCTTGCGTTTTTTCAAGCTGTTGTTCCAAGTCAGATGCCCAGGAGAAATAGTTGGTTTTGTGTTTAATGTAACACACAGTTCTTCCTGCTCTTGATGAGCAATAGCTGAAATACTTCAGCTGAAGTTTTCAGACAAAGATTTGGCTTTGAAAACATCAACCTAGATAACCAAGATATCAAAAGCTGAAAATCTGAGGACAGGAAGGTACATTGATCACACAAGTGACGGGTGCCGTCTGCACTAAGTTGCTGCTATCAGAGGGCTAAATTTTGCCGCTGAGATTATAGGGAACAACCTGTTCTCTAAGCTTCTGGCTCCCAAGGAAGACCCTGCTTCTGCTGCAGCCCTTTGTAGCATTACTGCTGTTTTTCTAGGGACTCTTCCTAGTTTTAAAACCAGCGGGTGTTTTGTGCTGAGGACTGAGATACCTGACAAGGTTTCCATCTCTGTAAGTGTTTACTGTAGCACCAGTTCTCCTCAATGGTGCTCAGCTGTTCTTGCATTCCTTCCTTCCTCCTGGCTGTAATCACTAAGCTTATCAACATCCTCTCTGTAATGGTGGAGTGGGTGGTGTAAATGGACTGAAGGGAGAGACATCTATTTAAAACTTAACGTCACTCTTGTGAGGGTGTTAACAAGCATCTAGCTGCTGAAAAACCCTGATACCCTGCAGTTACCATTGAAAACTCGAGATTTGCATTAAAGGCATTATGAAAGCTTTGTAAAGGGTGGAGATTTTGTGGCTAGAAAATTGAAATTTGTGGCTCGCTGCATGTTCATTTTAGAGCCGCTCAATTCCACAGCCTGTCTGGACCTCTAGGGCTGCCTGTGACCCATCTTCCCTTAAATCCTGGTGTGGGTTCTGGTGTTTTAGTGCCTCCAAAGCTTCTATTGTAGAAAAATTTCAGCTTTGATGCCACAAGTGCTGGATCCAGAAGTTCCATCTGATGCAACGAGTGAGGAAGCAGTGACCTGTCTGAGCCCAGCCTGCCAGGGAAGCAAGGCTAAATAAAGGAAGATGAGTCTCAGCCTGGTGGGAGGAACAAGACAGAGAAAGTAAACAGGCTGCTGCCTTCAGCTTGCTGGGAGCTTTCATCAGAGCTGCCTGAGGAGGGGGTGGCAGAGAGCAGCCTGTCTGAAGGGAAGGAAGTGACAGCGTAGTCATTAGCAGACTGCGACCCTCTGTCACAGGGGCTCCTGAAATAAACCATGATGGTATTGAAGCACGAGGCTGGGTAGAGACTTCTGTGCTAATTTAATAAATTGCTTGCATTTAGGACCCCAGATTGTTGCTATTACATTTTTGCTATGTGATGCCACCTGGGATTTACAGGGAGGAGGGGATGGGGGGTGAGAAAGAAAGCAGCCCAGGTCTGTTAGCAACCAGTGGTGTGACCTCACTCCTTGTCCCAGGGGGGATATGAGATCATGAGAATGCCAGAGCTCTCTGAAGGATTCGATTTGTTCGGTGCAGCAGGATGGCCTGCCGAGTGATCTCATCTCTGAGACCCGAGGGAAGCGCACTAGCTGCTGCTAGCCTCATGGGCTGTGGAGGACTTAATCCCCACTCCAAATCTCACCAATTAACAATTGACCTGTGATGACATCATTGATGACAAAGCTAACTGGGACAACACAGCAGAATTCCCAGGGAATTTCCCCTTCTCCATGCTCTTATCAAATAAAAGAATTTTGACATCTCAAAACCAAACCTTTCAGTCCAGATAATGTCACTGCAGATTAAGCATAGTTCAGGGCTCACAGCTTGCTCTGACCTAGTGCCCTGTCAGCAGTTCTCCCTTTTAAACAGCGTGGGACAGAACAAACAGGTCCTCATTAAGCCTGGGGGCCCTGAATCAGATAGCCTTATTTAGCCAGCCCCTCTAGTCTTGGGTGCTTTAAAATAGAAACGATGCAATAGGAAAAAAAAAAAATCTATTTCAGTTGTTGCGCCTCATGGTTTTCATAAGCCAAGAGGGCATTTGTTAACTTGCAGGTGTCCTTCAAGGGAGGAAAGCTTTCTCACTGGAGTAAACATCAGAATGGCAAGGACAGCTTTGGTGAAGTTTACAAAGGATGTTGCCCGTTCTTTGAGTCTCTTTTCGGAGTAAAGTGTTTGAACCAGAATGCTTCCCCTGTCTGCCCTTTTCTTCCTTAAGGTTCTCGGGAAGGTTTGGCATCTCCAAGTTTAAAAATGCCTCAAGCATTTGGTGGGGTTTTTTTCAGCACCGGTATTTTCCTCTGTGTACTGTACAAGAGCCAACACACGCCTGGGTGGAAGGGGAAGGGTGTCGGCAAGTTGTTAAGTGATGATTCTTTGGAATGATCTAGAAGGTTGTCAGGAAGACCTGACAACTCAGGTTTGTCACCTCGCATTTAATCCCTGTATCTTCAGAAGGGGTATAAGATCAAAGAAACCCACCTTGCATTCCTTTTCTCATTAATAGTCTCTACAGTTTACATCACATTAATCTCTGTAAGTCTCAGCCTCTGCTGCCAGTGTTCTGTAGCATTGTCCAGACATGCAATGGAGTGTAGATCCATAACAGGCTCTCAAAGTTTGAGTCGAAAGTGTAGAATAGCTGGGTGACAGAGCAAGAGGAACACTCTGAAATAAAGTGTTAGTTATCCTTAATAGGCCCCCCTGGTGCAAAGGCTGACTGCAGAGGAAGGTGCGTCTCCCAGGTAATGGTCTTTGCACCATTTCACAGAGCACACAGGTGGGCAGTGAACACGGGTCCTGCAAACTTCAAGCCCTGCACCTCGTAAGTCCTCTGCTTTTGACTTCCTGACACCAATTGTGAATCCCTTGTTTGAATGTTTTACAGGGGAAGTTTTATCTGGTGATTGAGGAGCTGAGCCAGCTGTTCCGCTCCCTTGTCCCCATCCAGCTATGGTATAAATACATCATGGGTGATGATCCATCCAGCAGCTACTTCCTCGGTGGGATCCTGATCATTCTGTATAGCCTCTGCAAGGCAAGTACCACCTCATTAATAACCTGTGGGAGCTGTAGCATGGGCAGAGAAAGAAGCTGAAGGGAACAAATAGACCTTTTGATTGTTGCTATCACTCCCCAAGAAGAGAAGCTGCAGCAGCTGGGGACATCATGTCTTTTAGTTTCCAAAAGCATTTTGCTTCATGGCACTGGTGTTGTAGAGGAAGACCTGTGACTGCTTGTATCTTGTTGCATCAGGCTTATGAAGTCACTACTGCTTTCCAATACCTTTCTATAAAGGCTAGAAGAGAATGGGAGTAGAGTCTTGAGGGACCAGTACTGGGAGACATGTTAGCTGTCTCCAGACTTCTACATGCCACACTGGAAGAAGGTTGCAGACACTTAAATGGTCCTCTTTAAGCCTTCCTCTGTCTTTCAAGGCAGAGTACTCTGTGAGTACTCTGTCACTCAGATGCTGAATGCAGCAGGGGGAGACAGGGTCATCCAAGTCCTGCCTAGATAAAACAGGTAGTTCTGGTCCCACCCTAGGCCCTTGTGGACCAGAGTAATTAATGTTTCCTCAAAAACCAAGAATGTTAAGAGCACAAAGTCTGCCTGTACAATTGTAAATGGATAGATGTGACTTATGTAGAAGCAAGTCTGAGGTCTGGAAATAGTTGTATTTCTACAGGGTGCGTACTGAACCCTGCCTAGGGGCAGAGCAGCAGCTCAAGTAAACAATGACATTCCTGGGATGTCCATCCCTCTGAGAAAGGCCAAGTCAAGCTTGCTGCAACCCTAGTACCTGTCTCTGCCTGGGAGAAGGGGCTACCACTTTGCAGAAGCAGACTGAAGAATAGAGAGGAGATACACAGAGCAAACAAACCAGAGTGGAAGGCACATGAGTGTAGTTGCCTGCACCTCCATCCATTCTCTCAGCTGTATGTTTCCTGTTCTTTGTGCTGTGGGTGAGAACTGTTACAGAGATGTCATTGCCTGGATCCACTCTAGACAACAGTATCCAACACTTCTGGCTTGTGAGGCCAGGTATACAGATCACAATTACAAAGACAGATTTCATGTGGTCCTTCTAGTGCCCCTTCTTGCAAAAGTTACTCAGCACCTGGAAGAGGATACTTACCTGCAGGTCTGCATGCCATTCCTTACATGTGGAGAAGCCCTGAGCATGAAGAAGCAGTGGGGACCATCCACCTAGCCCTGAAGCACACAAACAGGGCAGGGGATGGGCCTGGAGGTCATAGACAGGTTCAAAGAGTCCAGATCTTCCGGTGGTGAAGCAGGTCCAAAACAAAGCTGGAACACCAATCCACATGTCGGGATCAGGTCTGGTGCAAGCAGCCAGGGCAGACACAATCCTGCAGTTGCAGGGCATAGCCATAGCAACAAGGTAGGCTCGAGGTGAGGGTGGGCAGTCACTCCGTGTGCCGGGGTGCCCAGAGCAGTGGGGTCTGCAGCTAGGCACAGGTATAGCTGGGGCTGAACTGGGAAGCAGCACTTGCATAGCACAGCTCACAAATGAACTGAGATCTCCAGGGCTGAGCTTAAATAGAGCTCCTGGACCCCGTGGGTGGAGACCCCAAGTGAGGCTTGTCAGGGCCATGAAGGCCCGTTAATGCACGCAGGGTCCTGACAGGTAGGTACAAGCAGTTCTTCTGAGTTAACTTGATGTTTCTGTACTGGGATAGGTAGTGTTGATTTAGACTGGAAAGGCAACCTCATTTGGAAAAGTTGTGCTGATCTGTTATTTAGAACTCCGTGAGGAGAGGACAGCTACTTACTGGTCTCGACTAGAACTTAGGACCTGGACTGGTGGGCATACTGTGACAGTGCCTTGGCTACAGCCTGTGCCTTTAACAAGCGTGTTTCTTCCTTTAATTCATCAAGTTCACCAGAGTTGTAAATGGAGGGATAGGCCAGCCGAAGGGTGATAGGCCTAGGAGCAGGATCCAGGTCACTGTATGGCAGCAACTTTGCACCACAGATGTGTCCAGGTTAGGCTTAGACCTCTGCACGCTGAAGACTTTGCTTGGAAGTGAAGGAACGGTGGGAGCACACTCTTCCAATTCAGATCATGAAATACTAGGTGTGTGCATCCCATTTACAATCATGAGAGCTGCAGGTCTAATTCCTTGCATGAGACACTGAAAATATACCCAAAGGAGTCCACATTAGCAAAGCCACAAACCACATTAGAAAAACCACAGAAGCCAATTTGGCACTCAGACCTTCTGTGCTCCTGGCAAAAATCCAGGGCTCAGCTAGGGCTGCATCCCCTCATCCCCTTCCCCTACACAAAGAAAGGTCTCGACTTGCCGGAGGTCGTGGAGAGTGCGGCTGATGGGAGCTGTCCTGGTGTCACTGGCTGGACTCATCAACAAAAATGTCTAGTTCTGGCGAAGAAATCCCAGGTGTCCATCAGAAAGGGCATCCAGGTCTTGTTTTTACCCTATCCTGAAGAGAAGCTCTCAGTCCGCGAACCAATTGTTGCAATCGTACTGGTGGAAAGCTGACTGATGCAGCATAGACTTCAGTGCGTGGGGTGATAAATGGGTGTTAGACTACTGAAAGCTGTGTCTTTTGTGGGTACAGGAAACTCCAGAGGAAAAAAAAAAAGAAGGGAAATGGACAGAGAGGAGTAGCCAGAGCAGAGGGGTTGGAAGTCATGCTATAAGCAAAGCATCCAGCAGAAGCTGTGAAATGCACTGTGGAAAAGGGCTCACCCTTACCCTCGTCAGAAGACAAAAAGTCTGTAGCAGTCGGCAGCCTCAAGTGCTAGCTGCTGACTGGAAGCATTACTGGAAGGACCCTGGGAGCCTTTTTACGTGCTGACTGGAAGCATTATTGGTGCCTTCATTTCATTCCACATCTACTGCACAATGATCTCATTGGCATTCCCTGCAGTGAGCCCACTTAATCATACTAACCAAAAAAAAAAAAAAAGAAAGAAAGCCAACTCCCGGCATTCTGGTGCCTTCGCACTGCTGGTCCACTACAGCTCTGCGTAGTCTGCATCGCCTCTTCCCTGCCCTCCTGCCACCTCTCACTCAGGTTAGAAGGTCTTGGTATGTCTGCAGGCCCTTCTCCCTGCTAACGCGGGGCTGTTCTTTGCACAATCGTTCCTTCAGATCTTGATAGTTCACAGTGTGTTTTTCCCTGGGTTCTGCCAGCAGACAGGGAAGATGAAGCTGGCAGAATGGATTAGGTTTTCAAGCTGTTTTCCCTTTTACTATTATTATTAGTAGTAGTAGTGTCTTCACTTTAAGAACACTGAGTGTCTCCTCTCTTGCTCAGCCCCTTGATATTTGTAGGCCGTTTATCATCTTTTCCCCCTGCTTTTGTACTGCTCAGCCAAGCTGTAAATATTTATGTCTTTCAGTCTCTTTTCAGAAGTCGTTTTCTGCAGGCTCATTTTCTGCCCTTCTCTGAACTGCTTTTAGTCTTTAATGAGGAGCCCAGAATGATGAGAGTGCTGCTCTCCAGATGCAGTTACATCATGTTTGCTGGGCAATGGATGGAGGAGGGAAGAAAAGGACCTGGTGTTGTCCCTGCCATTGGCCATCTTTGGGTGTCTGTGAAGTACCAGGGTGCTGGAAACTCAGTCAATTCCTAGCATTTGAAGTTTCTTACCCTTCAAGTGGACAGGAGCACCTGAGCCTGAGTCCTGCTTCTCCACTAAATAGTCTCTGCAGCAGGACAGGCAGTCCCCACCCCTTCTTTCAGAATATGCTGTGGACCCTGCAGTGCCAAGCTGCGGGCAGGGCTGCACAGCCCTGGAAACTCCTCTTTTCCCCAGAGGCTGAGGAGAGCCGTTTTCTGCCTCTTCCATGCAAAGAGACTGCCCTTCCTTCCCCTTTTCTCAGGCTAGCCACAGTTTTTAACCCCACTTCTAGGCTTCTCAGGTACTCAGCTCTCAGGGTGGGAATGAGGCCGTTTTTTAGCCCTTTCCTCCTTAGTGGGGCTGGGCAATTTACCCTACCACAACCCCCTGATGTCTGTTCCTCCCTCTGTCCTGTAAAGCCCCTGATCTTCAGTCAGTGGTTACCAGAGCTGGTTTGGCTACCCTTCTGCACTGTCAACTACATTTATTATGTATTTCGTGGCCACCATTAAGTCTTTTTTGGCACTGTTTTACTTGGGATCTTTGTTCCCTCCAAGTATCCATTTGGAGACACTGTTTCCTGAGTTTCTGGACTGTACACGCACATATTTTGTGAAAAGTAGCTGAAATGCAATGTCTTCATTGCAGTCTTTTGACATCTGTGGCCGTGTGGGAAGTGTCCGGAAGGCACTGAAGGTCCTTTGCACCCCACAGGTAAGTCACACATGTTAGAGCAGTTTCATAGCTGGAACCTTGTTACTGTTGAACGGTGGAGTTGGAAATTGCTCAGTGAATCAGGATCATAGAATAAAATAATTCGTCCCATGGCTGGATAAGCTGGTATCTCTTGTCAGGGCCGTTAGGAACCTTTTCTGCTGCCTACCCTGCCCAGCTATGGTAAGAGTTTGTTGCTAGTCTGGCCTGGTTTGTCAGATTGGAAGCCCTGTGTAAGATGGATTAATTCACTGAGGCCAAAACTGCAAGAAGCTGGCAAAACTTTGTAGTGCAGAGTGTGAGAAAGACTTTAAATAGAAGCATGTAGTGCCTGATGTGCAGTGACATTAAAAGAGACCCTACAGTGCACAGAAATTATCCCGGGCATCGCATTATACAGTGCTGATATTTAGATCTGTTGCAGTGGAATATTGGGACTTTCATTTTCAAATGGCAAAATCAAAGACTGTAGAGGACAGGAATGTAACACGATAGAAGTTCGTTAGAACTTGCCTTGCTTATGCTACAGGCTTGGGCCGGTTGTTTTCCCACTGCATGTTTCCACTTCCACTAGTACTGTTACAACAGGAGAAACAACATTTACCTTCCACGTATTTAAAAAGAAAAGTGGGAAGCCTGTGAGTGCTGCTGCTGTTTCTCTTTCTTCTATTGTCTGACTTGCTAATAATAATACCTCCCACTATCTAAACACCTCTGCAAATGATGCTGAATTAATCCTTTCAGCTCCCTGTTGAGCTCATTAAATTTCATTATCATTGCTCCACGAGTGGAGGCACTAAAAGATGGAGTCAGCTCGAGGGGAAAACAAAACAGAGAACTCACAGCTCCAGACACCCTCTGTTCTTCTGCTCGTGCCCAAGTCACTCTTCCCCACGCACAGTGACATGACACCGGTGTCTGTCCCGGGTCAGGCAGGGAATCTGGCTGTGAAGAACAGGGTCTCTGAATACACTCAGCCACAAACCAGATATCTTCAGCCCTTTGACACTGGCATTTTTTTCCACCTCTAACAGACCTACGGAGTTCGTGCTACCAGCCAGCAGTGCAGTGAGGCCGGCGACATCTGTGCCATTTGCCAAGCAGAATTCAGGGAACCTTTGATCCTCATGTGCCAGGTAAGACCCAGAGCTTCCCCCATCAGGTCCCCCGGTTGGCATTCATTCGGTTAACTTCTGTGGCTGGTGAAAGGCACAGTTAG
Source organism: Buceros rhinoceros silvestris (assembly GCF_000710305.1). Classification (NCBI taxonomy): domain Eukaryota; kingdom Metazoa; phylum Chordata; class Aves; order Bucerotiformes; family Bucerotidae; genus Buceros; species Buceros rhinoceros. The sequence continues at coordinate 13,420 of NW_010393170.1, read as the reverse complement.
CTGAGGAACTTCTAAAATCATTTGCTGGATCTTGATGTAGGACCTCGGGAATATTTATTGCCCTCTTCCACACAGCCAGTGATTCAGGATAGCTGAGCCACTCTTCAGGGGCTGATCGTGGCTATTGAGATGGAAAAGACCAGCCTGGCAGTCCCGATCTTGGATCTAGAATGCAAAACGCTTTTATCTGACCCTGGGGAAGACTGGCTAGTCCATAGGACAACCAAATTACGAGTTAAGAAGCGCTATAAGAGTGGTGCAGATCTGGAATGAGCCTGATAGGGGGCATGAAGACTGGTGCAGGACTGTCTAACCACGCGCTGGCCTCTGAACACCTGGTCAGGAGTAAAAGTAGTTCTGCATCTCGAAGTGGGTCTCCACTGCCAGTGACTGGGGATTGTCCTTTTTCTCATTTGGTAAACACTGGGAAAACCTAGAGCTGAAGAATGGCATGCCCTGAGTAGTGCAGAGATCCTAATCTGGTGCAGGTAAAACCCTCCGAACACACCACACTGCCACGGGTTCCGTTAACGTATCGGAGGCCAGCTGAAGGCATAGCCTTGTGGCTGCGCTGGTGATGCCTCCCCAAGGGTTTCTCTTCGGTTGGTCAAGCTTTGTTACTGGGGTTGAAATTCTGCGCCCCGGAGCCTGTCTCTGGCTGGCGTGTGGGTGTGTGCAGGAAAACCTCAGGCAGAACAATTCAGTCCTTTCCAGGAGTGAATGTGGTGGGATATGTGCTCTCTTCTGATACTGAAATAAAGCTCAAGAGCCTTTCTCCGGAGAGCTTTAACATTCCCATGCTTTATCACAGGGTTTCCGAAGTAAAGCAAGTAGGTTACCTGTGCATCAAACATGTCTCTCACTATTCCCGTGCACATCTGGGCAGATGTTACCAAGCCGTAAACCCCAGAGAAGCTGCCTTTGTATGTGCTTCTGAGAGGCGAGATTTTGATGAATAACTGCTGCTGATTCCATGGTGCTGAGGAGGTCTCAGCCTCTTACATACGTGCTCCCTTCTTGCCCTGTTCCTGCCCTTCCAGTGCGGGGTTGATGGGGTTGTGTGCTGGACAGCCATCCCTCCTGATCTCTGTTTGTACCCAGGGGAGGCTGGACGGAGAATCCTGTTGTGGCTCAGTGTAGAAATGAGAGGAGAAGGCAGGGCCTGAAACCTGACATTTATACAGAAGAGTAAAGGCGTCTGCGAAGCTACTGACTAGGGCTGGTTGGCGAGAGCAGAAAAAAGCAAATGCGGTAAAGAGTAGTGGGAAGAAAGGGGGGTTGTTTGAGTTAAGACTTGTAAAATAACCCAGGGAATGGAGGATGGAAACAGGGTAGAGAAAACGTGCTCAACTTCTTAGTTAGCCCAAACATCACAGGCCTTGTTAATGTTCCTTTCTATTGCTATATTAAGAAACAGAGCACTACGTCGTTAGCTTTGGCAAACCAATGTACTAGCAAGGCCAGGATTTATTTTCATGTCGTAGAATCATAGAATGTTTTGAGGTGGAAAGGACTGTCAAAGTTCATCTGGTATCGTGTGAGGGGTGCTACCTGCTGCACTGCCCTCCTGAACCTGGGCCCTCACTCGCGCCCAGGGCTGTCCTGTTGTGTGCACCCTCGGGGACAAGGCTGGACCTCCTGCCCTCACTGTGCCAACGTCCTTTTGTCCCCACAGCACGTGTTTTGTGAAGAATGCCTCTGCCTGTGGTTTGACAGGGAGAAGACCTGTCCCCTCTGTCGTTCGGTCACAGTAGAAACCCTGCGTTGCTGGAAAGATGGCACCACCTCTGCTCATTTCCAGGTGTATTAAACCCAACACATTCCCAAAAGTGGAATAACGCATGGAGAGAAGACAAAGCTGGACAATCTGGCGATCCCATGCCCCTGTTTAGCTGCCTGTGGATTTGTTGTCTTAGTCTCTCTCTTCCAGCTCTGTTTCTCCAGGAGCCATCAGAACGACGATTGTTACTAGCCAGAAACTTAATCCCAAAAGGCCAGAAAGGTGTGGTTTATGTTACGGCAAACTCCATGGCTAAGCTACAGCCAAGACTTTTTCTTGAATTTACGTGGTTGTAAACGCCTGGGATGTTGCCTGGGTTTTTGTGTCCTTTTAGAATAGATAAAAATTGTGTGTATGGAACAAGTGTACTGTGAATTGCATGTGTACAACCTGATGTGCTGGAAGAAAGCTGTCCTCCTCTGGCTCGGAGTACTGGTGAGGTTTTTCACATTAAATGGCCCCCGATTCCCTGAATCTGTAACTTTTATTATGCTGTTGCTGTTATACTCCCTTTGAGAACTCCTCCAAAACAAAGCTTCCCAACCTCATGCCCCAGGTTTAGTCGGGGTTGGACAAATATCGTTTCCCAGCAGCCACAATTTTGCAATTGATTCCCCAAACTGCACGTCACCATCTTAACAAAATCTCAAGGAACTTGCGGAAGCCCATGCTAGTGGAGCTGGAAATGACACTTGCTTTTCTTGAGAGTGTTTTTCCTCTTGAATTGTCATGGTCAGACTTCCTGATTTCCTAGCATATGGGCAGAACAGTGGGAGGCAGGGAGGGATTAAAGACACATTTGATTCGTCTAGGTGGAAAGTCAAGGTCCTGACCGAGAGCAGCTCACAAATTCAGGGATCTCTGCAATATGCTCCTCAGCGCAGCCACTTGAGGCAAGGCTTACTTACAGTGTCCCTCATTACCCAGAACCTGCCTGGGTCCAACACCAGAAGGAATGTGCAGCCCTGGGCCTGGCTCTGCCGGTGCCAGGAGTGCTGGAGCGCAGCGCACAGGCCCCTGGAGAGGCTGGGTTTAGTGAGGATTACAGAGGTACACCGAAGCAGCTGCATTGCTCCAGGAGCCAGCCTGGTGTGTCCACAAACTGGGTAATGCATCTGTGATGGTGGGGACTTGATTTCACATCTCGACCTCAGCAAAAGCTCTTGGAGGAGGTACCTTGGATTGTTAACAGGCAAATTAACGCGCTCGATATCACCGCGATTCCCATCTCCGCTGGGGGTGCTGCAGTGGCACTCGCATGCAAATGGAGTTGCTGTTTGGTCGTGGAGCTTTCTCTCTGCTAAACAACCTCTGCTTTTCACTGCACGCCCCGAGAAAGTGCCTCATTAGGCAACTGCGGCACCTTCCCTGCTCATTACTATGGAAATGGCCATAAGGTTACAATCCCCCTTGAGTGGATAATCCGGGAGAACTGTACCTGGGGGAAATGAGCCCGTGTCTAGGTACTGTCTGCCGCCTTCCCTTCCTGCTGTGGCACTCCACAGGGAGGAGAATTAAAGCAAACAGGAGCTAATGGTAACAGGATTAAGGCTCAACATTTCTTTGGAAATAATAGTACAGTATGGCTGGAGGAGGGATGATGAGAGGAAGAGCCTGAGCAGGAGAATAGTCCAAATCCGGCTTGGGAGATGCAGGGAAGTAGAGGAGGAAAAGCCTTACTTTCCAAAACAAAGTGATTTGATCCTTGCCAAATGGATCCCGTGAGAGTGAAGAGCTAAGCCAAGGAATCCAGTGGCTGTCTCCAGTAGGAATAGCTTTGGGGGGGGGCAGGAAGAGAGTTCCACAGGAAGGGAGCGAGGTTTTCAGTGGGCATAGTAATGTTGTTCTGTACGATAGCCCGGTGTATTCACCAGGAAAAGGGACAATTACTGATTCTCGGGGCAGGCAGTTTCTGAAGGGTGTTAGCATCGGTTCTCGGTGCAATGCCAATTCATTGAAGGGTTGGTGGTATCTGCTTTCAAAATGTTTGAAAAACCATTTCTAATTCTGATTTTGTGTTCCTGGAAAATGTACTTGGAGAGGTGTATGAAAAGGTCGCTATGAGCCTAACACTACAGATCGCATGTGATGCACTGTTGTGCTAATTTTTATTTGGTGGGAAGGAAGGAAGGCAATCAGAGGGAGAGTCCAGGCAGTATTTTTTGCCATTGTTATAGTCCCTCTTTTCTTCATTGAAAGATCTCTCCCATTGTCAGTGTCAGAAAGAGGGGATTGTCATCATCATAGAGTTGAACACTTTGCTCCAGCCCAAGGACTCAGAGCTCACACAGTGGGACTCCGTACCAGCCCACAGCGGAAGAATCCCTGTGTAATGCAAGTGGTTTGGTACCCATACGAGAACCCCTGCACCAGCATCACCATTTTCTGAAGAGCTTCTAAGGATTAATTTTTCTTTTGCTTCATCTCATTGATTCTTCTTGATTCTTCCTGTCCCTCACTACTGTCAGGCAGCATTTCAGGACCCTGTACAGAAGCCTGGCCCCTCCGGTGATGTGCTTCAGCGGCATCCGACACCTGGGCACAGGTAACCCACTGCAGTTCTCCCTTGTCTTAACAGCAACCCAGGGAAGTTGTAGTTTGGGTGACCTTTGCAACAGGCAACTTCTGTGGCTGTTCATGTCCCTCAGAGACAAAATGCAGCACTGTGGTCTGTGGGAGAGACCTTTTTAGGGCAAGAGCCTCTACCTGAGAGGAAAGGGGTGCCCGTGACTCGGTAGGCTGTTAAAATTGATCACTGCTCAGTAGAAGGTGAATTTTTATGCTGTGGTTATTTATTCTCCTGGAAGCAAAGATCATCTCAATTCCTGCAAGATAAAAGATTTACCTCAGGCCACTATTATACAGCTGTTAAACTAAACCAACATCCTTCGGTCCCCATTCTTCTGGCCTGGGCTCTGTGGAAGGAGCAGCTTGTGGGGTGTGCAGTCTGCCAAGCCCTCCCTCCTCGGGTCGGTTAGGGTCATGGTTTTGTGAGGCAGGACCGTTCCACCCTCTCCTAGAACATGTCATTTGGACCAGAAAACATACAGGGGAAGTTCAGTTCTAGTGACAACTGATGAGAACATCATCGATATCCATGGAAAAACAGGGTTTGGAGAGAAATTATTCTCTCCAGTTTCAGAGAGTAAATAAAAACCGGAGCCTTTTTTTTGCCATTGAACAGTTGATTTTCTTTTTTTTTATTAAAGTCATTATAAATATGTACAAAGAGTCTCAGCATATGAAATTCCTTTTACAAAAGAGAAGTGACAACTGATGAGAACATCATCGATATCCATGGAAAAACAGGGTTTGGAGAGAAATTATTCTCTCCAGTTTCAGAGAGTAAATAAAAACCGGAGCCTTTTTTTTGCCATTGAACAGTTGATTTTCTTTTTTTTTATTAAAGTCATTATAAATATGTACAAAGAGTCTCAGCATATGAAATTCCTTTTACAAAAGAGAGAAGCCACATCCAACCATAAGCAGGAGCCTTTAAGGACTCCTATCAGCAGTGAGCAGATGCTCTGCTCTGGCTTTGGTGAGGGTGGAAACTTGCACAGTGACTCCGCAAGAGTTTACATCCAAATCGTACTAAATCAGGAATGTGCAAGAACTGTGTATTCACTGCATTCACCTCTTTCCTTCCATTAGCAACGCATCTGGGAGCAGACTGGAACACCTGCAAATGTCCGACGGACTAAAGAGGATAGGAAGATTTTTTCCTTGATAAATTGTGGGCTTCACATTGGTTGGAAAGGTGATGCTGTGAATATTCATGGAAACTAAATCCCACTGGGGTTGGTTTGGTCTCTACTTGGGTGGCATCTGTAACTAATAATGGAGGTAACTAACAACGGCAGTTCAGTACCCAGATGCTTTCAGTGGATATTTGTGAAGCTCCAAAGTCATTTTCTGTAAATATTAAAAAACTTGTGAAATTCAAGTACTCATGTTCATGCAGAGTGAACACTGAGGAAGTGTGATCGCAGTTACATGCAAATTCACTCTGGCATTCCAATAAATATTGTCAGAAAAAAAATATTCACCTGTTCTGTATTTTGTAGTTTTAAATTTCTATTGCAGATGGGGAGTGGAAATCCTGCAGCTTGGACTGGAGCAGTCAGCTTTCTCCCACACCTGCCCAGGGCAGAGCTGTGCTGGGGAAGACCTCCGGGGTGTGCGCCGGTGGAGGGGATTGCTGTGCAGACGGCGCGTGGTTCAAGCCAGCAGGACGGGCAGGGGAAGCAGCACAGGAGACAGGGAGCTGCAGCGGTGCTGCAAGCACAGGCCGCCTTCTGAAGGAGAAGGGACTGGGACAGAACGCAGAGAGCAAGGTAGGAGCAGCGTGCGAGGATTCCTCTCCTCCCTTCAGGCGAGCTGACAGACCAGTGTTTTCCCAAGGAAGCCCCATGTTTAGACCTCCCTGGGCTTTGGGGGTTTGAAATAACTTGCGTCTAACCTGTTGGCTCAGCATACAGCAGGCAGTGCCTTGCAAAGGGTTCTACAAGCATGAAGCTAACGTTGAAGCTTGGATTCAAAATCAGTTTTGCTCTAAGCAAATTTGCCCTAAGAAAAGTTGTGAAGATACTGTTCACCTGTTGTGGAGGCAGAATATAGCCAGGAGGTTTTGACCTGGACAAAAAATGTGGGTGCGGGATTTCATCTGGAGCCACAGGTAGTTTGTTCTATGCGTCTCAGGCTCCTGTTAAGAACACGGACAGATGTTTTAAAACCATTTGTAGGAAAATTAAATACTAAGGTAGATGTACTGTTCTGTCCCCACCGTGAACCCTCCTGTCCACAGTGGTGCACTTTCTCCGAAGGGAAAGATCTCCTTCCTTTCCACTTCCCCGTTCTCCATGGCCCCCAGGTGAGAGTCTCCTCTGCCTGCTCGGCCTACGAGGACTATAGCGATAGCAGGATTTCACCAGATTGTTTCCTCTTGCGGGGCAGCAGGGAAACGCGGTGGAGTCCAGCGTGTGTGTGGACACGGACACTGCACCAGTCTAACCAAATCTGTTTGTAATCAGTGTCGTTAGAAGGATCTGCTCCGGCTTTTGCAGTGCATTTCAAACCCTTACAATTCCAGCGTGATACCGAAACAAAGCAAATTCACAAATCAGATTAAACTGATTTAACAAGTGTTTCTGATTTAAGTAAATTGCTTCAGTAATGGGTTTAGCTAAATTGAGGTAATTTCTGCATGCCTACACGCTCTAGAACAGAGCGAAGAGGGGTTTGCCATTCCTCACCAGTCACTGATTTGGGTGATTTGCTGTGTGTTTTTATTGGGTGATGCCTCTCCTGAGCATATGGAAGTGTATGATGGGAGGCCTGGTCCCATACCTTATTTTTTTTGTTTACCTACTGAAAATAATGCCAAGAAAGAAGAGGAAGGAACCTGGAATGGGCTAACTTCTGTCCTGGGTGTAACTGTGAGCAGACAGCGTGCTATCCCAGAATTAATCTGGCCAGAGGACTTACTTTAACAGGCAGGGGGAGAGAAGCTGATCAGCAGTCCGCACCAGACTGCTTTTTTAACTTGAAATATGAAGTCCCAGTATGTGCTGGGAGCTATCTTGGTGAAGTGAGTGCTGCTTTAAAAATTAATAAAGACTTTCCTCACGGTCACATTATGTGCCATTCTATATAGACTATGATCTCATAACCTCCTCCTCTGGCTTGCACACGCACCGTCTGCTGAAACCTAAGATGAGGTCTTTTTTTTCATTTAGAGAGCACTCCCCAGTCTTCACGGAGGCGCAACTGCGAAGCTAATCAAAATCAATGACTTCGTGGCTGCTGTAGAAAAAAAACAGAAAGAGGAGCACGAGAGAGGAACTGTGCTGGTTTCCTACCCGTTCGTACGGTACAGAACCCCCCACCACCTCACAGCTGCTACAGCACAGTAAGAACAGCACCAGGGCAGTCTACAGCACGCTTTCCTTCCCAATACAAACATCGACCAGAGTCAAGTCAGGTATTTTAAAAAGGATAAAAACACCCCTTGTCAAAAAATGGAGGCATTCAAGAACAACAATTATAGCAGAAAATGTAAGGCTTTGACAAACACATACCCTCTAGTAAGGAGTTCGATTTCTGTACAGTGAATGCTGGCTAGAAAGTGCTGGTAAGCTGTTCTCCGGCAAAGCCTGCTTGACCCAGCAACTGAGAGATGAAAGTCTCCAAAACTTAACTCTCGGTTCCCACGAAATACCCAATTTAAAACTACGGAAGTGAAGCAAATCAGGGTTAAAGCAGCATTTGGGGTACCGGACCTGCTCTCGTTTACACTAAGGAAGCACCACAGACTCGGTGGTTGCTTCAGAAGAATGACAACAGGCGGCACATGTCTTGTAACATTTTTGCTGGGTGCTGGGAACCACCAAGGAGCAGACTGCTCCCCCGGGAGCCCTGGGGTTTTGTCCACAGAGTGGGAGGACTGAGGCAGATGAGCCAATCGCTTCGCTGCTGAGGTGACCACTGATTCAGGGGGCTTTCCCAAGGTACAGATGCTACGGCAAGGACAGAACTCTCTTCCCTTTTCCTTTGCTGAGCTGTAATGTTTGAGGGGAATTGCCTCTTTGGGAAGAATGCTACAAGAGGTCTCGAGGCTGCAGACCCCAACAGCCAGCGTGGCAGGAGAAGCCACAGCAGGGCAAGCCGTACCCTGGAAAATGCGAGGGAAAAAGGAATACGCATGACCCACGAGAGACATTTATTAAACATTCAGAACTCGGGAGCCAGTCACTGTCCGAGGGGAGGAATACTTGGGGGAGCCCTCTCTGGGAAATGTACGCCAGCTCCTGCGCCAGATGGGCTGTGGCAAGGCTGTGTCCGTGGGTACACGCACAGGGCGAGGTGGAGGGACAACCTCCTGCAGGCTGCCGGTCCTCTACAGCGAACCCCGGACGTGTCAGCCTTCCTGATCAATTCTTGTCTGCTCAGATTCGATGTGTGCAATCCCGTACGCACAATTTCACTGCCTCCTTTGCGTGATCTGCAGAAAGTTGTCTTTTTAAGACTACACCTGATCCAGCAGACATTAATCCAGCACTTGCAACTTGCAACTTGCAACTTGCTGGAATCAGCTGAGGCTCCTTCTTCTGCCAGAAGAATTCGTACTGATTTCGGCAGGAGGCTGAACTGGGAAGAAGCACAGGATGCCGAAATGGTAGGAAAATGGTTTTTTTCGGTCCCTGTGGTTCTGAGACCATTCAAGCCCTATTGACAGACAAACTACTCTTAGCTACACGGTCCCTCCCACACTGCACACGATATGAGGCAGGGCAAGGTTATTCATTAGGAACATCAGCAGAGCGCTTTCGGCTGTTTGAGTTGACTGGGATCAACAATACCCATGAATACGTGTGCAGGGCCCAAAACACTGGCGAGTATTTGATAAAGGGAGACTTTAACTTTCAGACTGCTTAGAAACATTTCTCCTGCAGTGGTGAAAAATGCAAGGGTTGGTGGGGCATAGCGGCCACTCGGCCTGTTCCTTGACCGGGCGAGGGTTAGGAAATGTTTTTAAAGGACAAGGAGCCAAACTTCCTTTGGAAATTGGGTTAACATTCCTTTATGCCTTTGAAAATTCCCCCCTGCCATGACAGAGGCAATTTTCTGGTGCAAATATCTGAAGCTGGGAAAAATGTTTCTAAAAAAATGTGCGTAATAATTACTGTAAACAGCCTCTGAAGGTAGTTTTGGCTGCAAGAAAAAAGTGCTCAGTACTAGACTGAAAAAAAGCCCTTTGACTTCTCCTGTTATCCCCTAGTCTAGGGATTAGTCTAGAGGCAGTTCTCTCCCCTGGTTGACAGGAGCTGAGTGTTTCAACCACCTTCCAGGAGAACACCCAGCTCCGGAGCCGCAGGCGGGTCTGCACCAACAGACTCTGACTCTGACACGTGCACTGCAGGGAAAAGAGCTGGTGTGTCCCTGCCGCCTCAGTGCACGCTGCTTCCCAGGCTCGGAGTGGTCAAAAGAAAGAGAACTGCCCCAAAGAAAATGAGTTTTGTAAAGTTCTGCACTAGATTATTTCTTTTGTCTTAATTTATGCAGAGTTTGAAAGAAAGAAAAAACCCAGCACCTTCTCAACACATACTATTTTTTGCTATCTTGTGTATAAATATTAATAACCAAAATAGATTTCTCCTTGTCCCATGTTTCAGAACATCCTCTTGGGGAAACTGTAGCACCACAGAGAGGCAGTTTAGCCCCAGACAAATATTAAATGTAGCACCAGAGAAACTAAAGTCATACGGAAAGCTTATCTCACCTGGTGCTATAGCGCTTAATATATACACACACAAACTGTCTGCTGTCCAGGCTGCCGAGCACCCGTCCCCCAGCAGCAGGGCCAGGACGTGCCCACTGCGCAGCAAGGCTGGGCTCTCCAGATCTTACTGAACTCTGGATGGGCAGCTCACTCTTCATCCTGCTGCATCGAAAGGAACGTTTCTGTTGCCATAAACAAGGTGCAGTGGAGCAAACGCTAACATTACAGCAAGGACATCACTAATCTTTTGACTCAGACTGCAGGAGCACGAATGCTCAGACCACCATCATCTACAAGGAACGTCGCTTACGCTCTCAACAAGGCATGCACGTTTTAACGTATGCATACAGGAGGGTTTACATTCTTCTATATATAAGCATGTATGTGTCTCTGGTTTGCTGCTGGGCCCTTGAACAGCTCCTTCCGTGCAAATCCCTCTTCACGTTGCCCAAAGCACTTCCAACATCTTCCACTTCTTTCTTTATCTCCACTCTTCACAGCTGCTGCTCAGGCTCTGGATTCCCTGGAGGAAAAGGGGAGACAATTTTCTCCAAGGGCACAGGGTTTTCTCCAGCCTAAAAAAAAAGCAAAAGAATTGTGTTTGGGTTTAATTAGATTGATGCATTGGTTACAATAAAAGCTTCTTTGAAATTTATGTTTG
>NW_010393170.1:0-2621 GCF_000710305.1 Buceros rhinoceros silvestris | reverse complement strand
CCTGCTGAATTTACCGACAAGAAGGGGTGTGTAATTTATGGGGAGGATGGTTTTGTGGTTCAACGCAAGAGATTACGCCTTATCCCTGTGCTAGTGCAGGATTTCTGGTCAGCTCCCATTTTGCAAGGCTCATTCTTTTGGCTGCTCCGTCTTCACTTACACCACATTAACAAAAATGGGAACTTTTAGGGAAGCCATGAGTTGCGTTACAGGTAGGCAGTGGGGCACGTGGAGTATCGCAGGAGACTGGAAGAACTCACTCGTTCCTGCTTCTGCCACTGATTAGATTTGTGGCCCTGGGCAAACCACTTCTTGGAGCTGCTGCTGTAAAATGAGGGCAGTAATAACTTATTTGCCTCATAGGTGGGCTGCAAGCCTTAATTAATAAAGTGCTCAGAGAAAGGCACCTATCTAAGTGCAAATTAGCAGGGGAGGTGCCCAGGGGGCATCTGCGATGAAATTCCCATTTCCCCCATTTGTATTTAGGTTTGTTGGTAGCAGCATTTGCTGGGGTAGACCCCGCGTATCAGACTGTGGTGTCTGGTTTGCAGAGTCTGTGACAATGAGTGATCTTGCAAAACCCCACTGGAGAAATCTCTGCTGGCCTCCTGGATGAGGTGATTTCACCCGGGTGGGAGCGAGGAGCGGGGAGCAGCTGACTATGCAACTGCATTGGCTGTGAAGTCAGAGTGTAATCAGGGCTGGCAAACAGCTTTGGGGCAGATTCTGATTGGCATTCCTCCGATGCAAACCCTGAATCGCTTCCCTTCCCTCTGCAGTACGACCCTGTTTACGCCAGCGTGAAGGTTGTCACGATTCAGCGGCGCCGCCTCTGAGATGAACTGAAACTCCGCTGTGGGGAAGGCAGGCAAACTCTGGTGCTGCGACGGACTCCGGGTAACCAGAACGTCTCTGGTTCAGCCTCAGAGGATTCAACCCTATCTGCTTTATCCCAGTTGCTGTTGGCTGCTCCAGCTGCTGCTGCGCAGGGGCTGTGGCAGTCACCACCTCTCCCTCCCTCAGCGCACAGTCTTGCTTCCTAGTTTTGAGGAATCTGACGCAACAGTGAGCGTAGCTCGAAGGACGAAAGCCAGAATGAATCATCAAGACTTGAAGCACATTTTCATTTGTCTCGCTGTGATCAAGGCTCCCAGCTAGCCACACGGTTCCTCTGGCTTCTATCTGCCTGCACCCAGACTTCCAGACTTCCCCACACCTGCCCGCTCTCTGGAAGCACTGGAGCGATTTTTAAAGGTTTTTTGCAGAGCTGCGTAGCTTTTTTGGCAGAAGGTAAGTAGGAAAGATGTTCACTTCTTGAGAAAGTATGACCACGGTAATAGTGGCCACACGAAACCAGCCAGCAGAGCCCAGGCCGTCAGTAAAGAGCGGACAGTAAGACAGTAAGCCTGGAGGTCGCGCTGCGTCCCCGCTCAGGACGCTGCCCCTCCCGGCACCCCACGCAGCGCTGCCGGCACCGCACCTGCACTGGCACAACCACACACGTAGGTCGAGGCCAGTGCTGAGCACAGACAGCACCGCGGCGTGCTCTCGACGCTTGAAACGTCACGAGGAGGAGATTCTGGGCACCTGCGCTTCTCGCACAAGATGGCTTTAGAGAGAGGTCGTCAAAGGGAGCCCCACGGGAACTGCTGGGGTGGGAAAGCAGAGCACAGCGAGAAGCGGGGCTGGCGGTGTGGAGGAAGAGCTGGTGACGCGGTTGCTTACGCTCGGGGGTGAGGTATTCACTCAAGTTACACTGGAATAGACTTCAGGAGGTGATTAAAGGATTTCCTCCACAGCAAAAACATTTAATCCTGATTTATTATTTCTCCTGCTGTAGCACTTCCAAATGCCAGCTCTGAACCCTTGTCCTACTGTGCCATCCACGGCCTGCCACAGATCATCCCTGGTGTCATTATATTTTACAAACTGTCTCTCTGTGTCACTTAACGCAGAGAAAATCTATAAAAACCTGTAAAAGTTGATAAATCCTAGAACGTCTTGAACTCCGAGTGATAAATCTGCTCTGGGGCAGGCAAAGGGCTCAGCACAATGTTTATGCATCTCACAAGCCCTATTCGAAGAGCTAAATGGCTCTTCAGTTTTGCATCAGCCTCGTGCTGGCCTTATGCATAAAGGTGAATTTCATGGAAAGAAGAAAAGAGAACCCCAGAATCCTGGCCTTCAGCCCATCTCTCAATAAAACAATTTTGAATATCCTGGGCTGTGTTAAAGCCATTTCTGGGTGCATGTTGGCTGCGCTGCCAGTATCTGACTCATTAATGGAATATACTTTGAGCCAAATTCTGATCTCATTTACAGCACTGTAAATCCAGGGCAACCCAATTGACTTCAGTGGAGTTACTCCAAATTTCCCACAATAGGCACTCGGCAGATAGATCAAAATTTGGTACTTTGGGTCTGAAAAAGGCTGAGGAAAGCCAAACTACATCCCATTGGTAATACTGGGGTGGAGAGTAAGCTGGAGGGAGTGCTGCCAGCACATCCCCTCTGCAGAGCTGCTGAAAAATTGATTATTTTACATGTCATACTTATAATGTTGACACTTTGGAGAGGGGGATTGTCCATGACTACCAAATTTTTTCATTTTCTTATATATA
>NW_010393169.1:459-797 GCF_000710305.1 Buceros rhinoceros silvestris | reverse complement strand
AGGAAGAGGAGGAGGAGGAAGAGCCGAGGGGTGGGAGGAGCCCAGGGGGGCCGGGGGCCACCACAACGTCCCCTCACCTCATGGCCAGGTACATGGGGCGGATGGCGAAGAGCGGGAAGGTGTGGACCTTGATCATGATGGTCATGAAGGCCATGTAGAGGAGGACCTTGATGAAGCCTGCGGGGAGGAAGGACACCGGGGGGTTGGGCTTGGCCAACCACGGGTGGGTTGAGCTGGGATGGGACCTCCAAGATCACGTGATCCCAGCCCGCTCCAGTTGGGTACCAAGAGCTGCTGGTCCAAGACCGCGACCTGATGGCTCTCGGGGATCTCCAGGG
>NW_010393169.1:0-267 GCF_000710305.1 Buceros rhinoceros silvestris | reverse complement strand
CCCCCGCCGCTCCAGTCCCTTCGTGGTCTCGGTGGCCCTTGATTCGACATTCCCCAGTACATCCCAGTTCCTCTTGGACCGGGGAGGCCACACTCAGGTCTCACCCCCCTGCCAGGACACTGTTGGCTCATGCCCATCTCAGTGCTCCCCACAGACCCAGTTGGACCATTGCCCCGCAGCTACTGGTGCCGGGGGCTGCTGGGACTCGGCCCGTCCCTTCCGTGACCCTCCCGAGGCTCCTCCCACACGGGACAAGGTCCCTCGGGA
>NW_010393168.1:0-357 GCF_000710305.1 Buceros rhinoceros silvestris | reverse complement strand
AATACCTATGAACTGCTGCAAAACGGTAATTTATTTTTTCCCCAGATCTTGTATTACGTGTTTTTTTCAGACGAGCACAAATCAAAATGAAATGAAAATATGGACAGTTGTTAGGTAATAAGGGTATCTTTTGATGTGATAATTTGATTGTAATTTAATTTGAGTAGTGATTCCGTAAGAGCTGATTGAGAAAATAAATTTGTTAGAATGAAATAGTCTGTGTCTGATGCATAAACACTGTGTCGAAAACAAAAACAAAAGCTAAAAGTTCTCTGAAGGGAAATACTGCAAATGCTGAAGTCAGAGCAATGCGGAGGGCCCGACCCGCTGGCTGCACCCCCCGTGCTCCCCGGCCGG
>NW_010393167.1:2104-2442 GCF_000710305.1 Buceros rhinoceros silvestris | reverse complement strand
ATCTCACGGCTCTCCCACCCCCCGTCAGCCAGTCCGGGCCCAACGCTGTGCACCCTACACTGGGCTGAGCACACAGGCCGACTCCACTTCCCTGCGAGCAGGGAACCAACAAGACAGTGCTGCTTTCTCACTCCTTTCCTGGGAGAGGAGAAGACAAAGCGTCCCAGCACATACCGTTCCCAGAAGCTATTTTATTTGAATAGTCTGGAACAAAGGTCGAGGAACAACCGTAAAACGGCTGTTAAATCCTACAAAAATCGCTCCTTCAACAAAACCTCAGCGCCTTTTCCCAGCCCGCTCCACCAAGAGGAGCAACTCTCGCTTCTCCAGCAGCCCCT
>NW_010393167.1:0-1951 GCF_000710305.1 Buceros rhinoceros silvestris | reverse complement strand
TCTTCCCCAGGACCTCATTAAACCGAGCAATTAGCTTTAGCTCATCAGGGAGCTCTTCCTGATCAGCCCTCATGTGGCCTGTTGTCACCTAGAAGGTGTCACTGTGGCGGCTCTAAAGTCAGGGATGTAATGTCTGATGTTTCCAGCCAACAGGGAGGCGAAGCGTCTGGAAAAGCCCTTCGAGACGCAAAAAACCCGCTCCCGATAAGACTGATTTTAACTCTTTTTCTGTTGAGACTTTCCCCCCTGCCTGTGCTTTGCAGCCAGCAGGGACACAAACCCAAAGCAGCTTCTCGGTGCCCAGTTCTGACCCAGCCTCAAGGAAGCTGCTGCCCAAGCCCGTCACGAGCTTTCAGGGCTTTTCTCTCGGCCGGTTCCAGCCCTTTCAGAGCCGCAGTCACCAAAGAACCAGCACCAGAAACAACCTTAAAAGTAACGGGGAGGTAAAACCCGGAAGATTCCGGATGCTCTTCTCAGTGGCAGGGTCTGGTTGTCACCAGCTCAGCCCCAGCCCCCTCTTATTCTGCCATCAGGAGTTATGCAACACTGGACGGATAATTTATTTTTTATGGGCAAGATCCGTTTAAGCAGCAGATGCATCTGGGCGGGTTCTTTTGTTTTATCAACAGGGTGGAAAAGCAGCTGCTGCCACCCCGTAAACAACAACAAAAGCACTGAAAACCGCTGGGGCGGGGAAAGGAGCTGCACATCTGCACCTCCCACGGGGCCAAACCCCCGAGATAAAAGCTGGGAAAGAGCGTGGGGTAAACAAAGGGAGGGACTTGAGTTCTTTGCCCCCCTGCCTTGAGGAGGGGGAATCCCTCGCTGGGGGGTGGGTGAACTCTAGGCAGGGTGGGATGCTGCTGCCTGAGGACAAGGCTGGGGGCTCGGAGAGCTGGAGCGGGGATGCCCCCACTCCCCTTAGTAGAGAGGTTTTATTTAAACCCCACCTCACCCAGCCAGCTGCCCTCCCCGAGGCTACACACATCAAAGCAGAGGAAGAAGAGAGCCAAGAGAATTTCCCTGGGGGTGTTTGTTTGTCCTGCACCCACCTGCCTCTGCACCAGCTGCTCCCTGCCGTGTTCTCTTTCTTTTTCCGAGAGGAGCCTGGGGAGGGACGTTCGGACCGGGATCAGCAGCTGGCATATCCGCTCGTGGATGCTGACCCAGTCAGCGTTTTGATGCTCTACATCACTGACAAAAAGAAGGGAAGAAGGACTCGCTTTGGTGGCTTGGAAATGAGGAAAGGGCAGATTGTGGGCTGTCCTGTCCTGTCTGCTGGGCTTTCACTGCACGAATGACCCTCCACGCCCCCCAGCCCCTGGTCTGCTCACAGACCACCTCGCGATGCTCCCAGACGGGAACACGGCGCTATCCTGCCGAGCCCCCATGATTCCGTACAGTAAAACCTTATTAAGTCACTCCCAAACAACCCCCGAGTCGTGGTGACACCAGTGAAACGTGTAGCTGATGTGTGACCTCACCGAGGCCGTTGTGGAAGTGAAGGTGTTTGGGTAAATGTCTCGAAAACTCGCTGTGCTGCTGTCTGGTGTGGGCAGCGCTCCAGCAAGGAGGAAGGTGTGAAGCGTGTCCGCTCCGGTTCTACCCTGTCTGCTGAGCTTTGTCCCAGTCCTCGTCCCTGCCACCCAGGCTTCATCTCTGTGTCCTAAGCCTTGTCCCGGGGCTTGTCACTGTGTCCTGAGCCTCATCCCAGGGCTAGTCTCTGCCTCTTGCCCTGTGCCTGGGTCCCAGGGCACGTCCCAGGCTTTGTCCCTGTCTCTTAGCCCTTGCCCTGGGTCTGGTCTGTCCCTGCATCTTAGGGCCTTGTCCTGGGTCTTCTCCCTGAGCCTTGTCCTGGGGTTAATCCCTGCCTCTTGCTCTGTCCCTGTCCCCAGGTCTGCTCCTGTCTCCTATGCCTCCCCCTGGGCCTTCTCCCTGCGCCTTGAGCTTT
>NW_010393166.1:0-11001 GCF_000710305.1 Buceros rhinoceros silvestris | reverse complement strand
CAAACCAGGATGTTTAGCTCAAACCGGGACATACAGACTTGGTGGAAGCAATTCGCTTTTATCCAGGATCAAATCCTCAGTTAAGTGATGGTGTGTCATTTTAAGATTACTCTGCAGAAGTACAAGAAAGTGTAAGAAAACAGCATTAGCTTATGTATGAAAAGGATATGTGTGTTTCAGAACAATGTGTGAATATAATTTCGTTAACAACATTTCCAGTCAAACTGTGTTTACTGACTCCAATGCAGCTGCCATTAGATGCCATCTTTTTTTTTTTTTTTTGTATAACCCATCCGTGTTTCTGAGTTGGTTACTTGTTAAATACTGTACCTGGTATCAAAATATAACCCCAAATGCAACTAATGTGAAATTGTCTTATGTAAAAGAAATATTAGAATATGCAATGGAAGCAGACAGAATAGCCTTGATAATTGTATATCGCAGTGGCAGATACTGGAGTGAGTTGAAAGAAGAAAGTGTGTCACTGATAGGGTTTTCTTTGGATGGTCACCCACAGCTGCTGGAATCTTAAAAGTAGCATTGTAGGATCTCACTGTGGTCCTTCTAACAGTGCTGATAGTGCTAGTGTTGCTAATAACGTGTCTGATGATGTAAAAAGATTTCATTACTGGTTGAGGCAAAAAAAGCACCGAAGTGACAGCCTGTTGCATGGACCAAGACTGGATAGGTGTCTTCTGTCTTAGTCAAAGATGAGGCTTCTGTCTTGTCCACCAAGAAGTGTTGGCTCCATTGCTGGCCACCACCCAGTAAATATTAAATAGCACAGACATATGCCATGCCAGGTCTTGATGTTGATAATGGTTTCATTTATTACAAGACGGTCTTCAAGGAAGGTGAGACAAACAGGTGGTAGCTGACATGGGCTATAGTTAGCATAATAACTTTTTTTTGAGCATTTTTCTCTTTCAAATTCGAGTAGATGCTGACACATGCTGTTATACAACATAGGAAATCTGGGGAAAAACGTCCTTAGAGAAAGTAATATAACAGGTGAGGGAGGAAAAGCAACTGCTGAAGTCTCAAAAAAAGAACTGGGAAGAAAGTTAAAAGGTGTCCAGAAGAAAGCAGCAGTGAACACTTTGAACTTAAAGGAGCTGAATCCACATGGGTCTCTGCAGGTGACCACTCCCAGGATGTTTGAGTAAGAGGTCGTTGAGATCTGCTACAAAACAGTGCTTGGCTTTGTGTAGTTCTGCATGTATCTTGTGAAATTAATCTGTCTCAGGTGTGAAATGCCTGCTATGCAGATTTACCACTTTAATAACAAGGGCTGATTCTGCTCTCAAAACCACTTGAGTCTGTGAAAAATTACAAAGTCAAAACAGAGTAATTCCTATTACAGAGTCATAGAATGGTTTGGGTTGGAAGGGATCTTAAAGATATCTAGTTCTAACCCCACATTTATGGTCAGGGGCACCTTCCACTAGACCAGGCAGCTCAAAGCCCCATCCAACCTGGCCTTGAACACTTCCAGGGATGGATCATCCACATCCTCTTTGGGCTGCCTGTTCCAGTGCCTCATCATCCTCACAGTAAAGAATTTCTTCCTGACATCTAAACTAAATCTACCTTCTTTCAGTTTAAAGCCATTACCCCTTGCCCTATCACTATTGAACCTTGCAAAAAGACCCTCCCCATCTTTTCTGTAGCTTCTCATCAACCAGTACCCCCAAGTCCTTCTCCCCAGGGCTGTTCTCAATCCACTCATTGCCCAGCCTGTACTTGTGCTTGGGATTTCAGAACCTGTGCTGCATCAGCTGTACTAACTTTTGTGAAATAATGATATTGAAAGTGGTGTGAGTTTTCAGCACAGAATGTGTTCATTTCAATTGGTGTACTGGGAATGGACAGTTTATACCAATAAAGAATTTGGTAACTTATTGGATGCACAAATTAATTATTGCACTCTTGTATATTTAATTGTTCTCTGTTTGCTGCCAGTTTTACAGTCGCTGATTTACTCTTGGGGTTATGTCCTTTCTTGAATACAGTTGATATTATATCCATTATTATGTATTTTTCTCCTTCTCGATCTCATTAACTTTATGTTTTGCCTTTTAGACTAGTTTCTACCTGGGACCATTTCAGCAAGGGTTTTCGCAAGTTTCGTCTTTGAAAAGTAATTTAGAGCTTTCATAGTGAAAGTTCGGTTTCATTGCATAAAAAGGCCTTGTTATATAAGGACAAAAATTGACTGATACGCTAACCTTTTTTTCCCCCCACTTTGGTTATTAAACTGTCTTCTGAGGGTTGTATAAGTTCAGAGATTCTTGAACTTCTGCCAGAACTGTGGTGCACTTCCAGTGGGTATATATAACTCTTTAATGCCTAGAATGCAGCTGGGTATGTTGGGTTTACACATACCCAGAGTCCAATGCATGTTGTCTGCTCCGAAACCAATTCGCTCTTTTGCCATAACTCTTATTACATTGTTATACAATAAAGAGCCAGGTGCCAACAATCTTAGCAATGATGCTCCAGCTAAATCTCCTTTAGATGAAAGCGCACCTGCTAGAAGTATTTCCCAGGACATGCAATCATTTAGTCTACAAATTCAAACAATGCTTGTTCTCTTGGTTAAATTACACCTAGAAGTCTAGTCAGATACATAAAGAAAACTTGGTAGATATGCCAAAAATGAATAAATTGGAGTGTCTGATCACTGATACAGATTTTACAGCCCTGGAGCCCCATGAATTCCAGTGGAGTTACTTCAAATTTATACTATTTAAGCATGAAAAGGCTTGGAATCCCTTGTAAGAGTTTTCTATTATTCTCTGGAAAAGTATTTGCAAAGGTGCGTTCTCCTGCAATTTTCTCAAATCACGAGCAGTTGTAACAGGTGCGTGGCTTCTGTGCCTGTCCTGAACCCTAGTTTTCAGATTTGAGGGCTGGATAACTTTCTGACCATGGGCTGTTTCAAAGCTCACCAAGAGAAAGGCTGTCTGTGCTGCAGGGGGAATTTATTGCCTTTGATGCAGAACTTCCCCACTGACTTCCAGAGTAAAACCACAGAGTTCCAAGTCACCAAAGGTACTCTACCTTTCACAGAGCATTTGTTGAATTGTTACAACTTAGGTCCAGAACATAGCATTCAAAGCCTAAATGCTTCTTTCTGTAAACAGTTGTAAATCAAACAGGATTCCTTGGAAGTCACCCTCTTGAAGAACCTGTTTAGTTCCACTTAACATTATAGGAGTTGACCTGAATTTAGGTGGTGAAAGTACACATTGTGTTAAAATCCGCTGGGAGAGTAGGTGCCTTAGAGAATTAAGGAGTACAGAGAATTTTGCAGGTCTGTTTAAATCCAGATGCTGGATGACTGGAAGTTATTGTCACATAGCCGTGAAACATTAGATCATCTTATGTCATTTCCTGCACAGGCTTGTGCTAACCAGAGCTGTCTAATTAGGACTGCTGCTGGGATATCCAGGCAAAAGGAAGAGCTGGATGGCAGACAGACTGGTTTAACTTCTCGAGCCTTATTGCCTTCATGATGTCCATGATTAAAAGTATATTTATAGACTACAATGGGGAACCCTCCTCGGTCTTTGCTCGCACTGTGGAGGAAGACTGTACCTCTCTCACAAGGGCAGTCCTTCTCTATCTGAATTTGATGGCTTTACTTTTCAGCTGTGAGTCAGTTTTATGCTGTGTGCACAGTAGATGATAACAGGTCTTCTTGAATGGTCTTAAATTATCTAATAGCATAATTAGGAATTTTAAATTGAGAGATTATCCCAGTTCAAACTTCGGATAATTTTAACATTTCCTTTTTCAAACCATCAGAGTCTTCAAAAGTTGCTGCTTGCTTTATTACACTATGAATAAAACTTTCCTATGAGGATGAAGTAACATGTTTTCAGAAGCTGAGAACACAGTTTTTGAATAAAAGAGAATATAAGTAATTTTTTTCATAATGATAAAGAACTAATTAAAACAAATGAATAAATGGTTTTACTCATGTAATTTTAAGTAAGCGTAGTGTTGCTTGCTGTGATAGCCCGCAGTGGCTATGCTCTAGAGACCTTCATGCTCTTCTGCTGAGGAGCTGAACCAGGCTGGCTTCTAATTAGTCTTACCCTGGGTTTTTCCTTGCTTCCAATGTCTGCTTGAGTAAAACACAGCTGTTGATTTTCAACTTCAAGCAAATGTAATGAAAACTAATTAGTCCAATGGTTCCTACTGTGTGGTTCAGGTACTCCAGGCCACAATTCGTTATCTGTGATCAAGGAACTGAGATGAGTGGTGAAAACTATGGACATCCTTACGGTCTGTGAAAAGCTGTGAGGGCTGACTGTGCTCTGTAGATCTCAACACTGGTGGGTGATTTCTCCTTTCAGCTATCCTCCACGAACTGTCTGATGGACTACTTGTACTACCAGAGGAGAGCTTGGGGTGGGTCCCCTCACCTGGGTCTGGGCACCTTGCTTTGCCCCAGCAGCACAAAAAGTGGCCCTCACCTGAGACAGTGAGTGATAGAGATAGACAGAGATAGATCACTGTACCTGATTTCAGGCCAACCTCCCTCCTCTCCCAGAGACAGAATTATGGAGTAGGGGGTGAGGGGTGGTGGTGGTGGTGTCCATGAATGAGGAGGCTCTGCTATTTTGTGGTTGCCCTTGACTAACATCTGTTTTGTTAAGCCAGCAAGTATGAAATCTGAGTGGCCCTAAGTATTTTTTAACAGAACTGGAACTGAGAGTGGGGTAGAAGTAGATCCAGGTCAAATCTGATTTCTGTGCAGCAGCTTTTCCTCAGCTATACCCAGCAGATCTTGGGCACAGCTGAGAACATAAAAAACTATAAACGTATTAATGCTGGTAATATCGCCTGTTCTTTTGGCACTTAGCTTCCCTCTTGGAGGAAAGCCAGCTCATTTTTTGATTTTTTTTGTGTTATAGATTCTCCTGAGATACTACATACTCAAGTCAGGCTTTGTGATCTGTGTTAAAGTGGTGTAACTGATAGTAAATCTATTAATTTATTTCAATGTAGGAAGTAAGAATCTGAACCCTTACTGCTAGTGCTGAATCAGTAAACAGAGGTTAATAAATTGTGCCACTCTGCAGATGGGAATCCAGGAAAAAACTTAAAGGTAATTTCATGAAATTACGTATGAGTGAATTCAATGTAATTTTAAACTTGTAGGTTTTCAGGTAACAGCGTGGAAGAAAACAGACATTGTAGGCTTTTTTATTGTAATTCTGAAGCTGAGGACTTGAAGCCATTTTTGAGTGACTAAGTTTTGCTGTGAAAACAAGCAGGTATCAATTGCAGATTAGAGTGATTTTGAAAAACAAGTTTAGTAATAGCACAAAGGTTATATCTGCAACAGCTATTAAAAATATATCATCTACAGGAGACCAGAGGTGAAGCATTACAAAAGTGAGAAAGAAAATGAGTAAGCCAGGA
This sequence comes from Buceros rhinoceros silvestris, assembly GCF_000710305.1. Lineage (NCBI taxonomy): Eukaryota > Metazoa > Chordata > Aves > Bucerotiformes > Bucerotidae > Buceros > Buceros rhinoceros. The sequence continues at coordinate 5,565 of NW_010393166.1, read as the reverse complement.
ATAAAAAAGGGTGTAACAGTTTGGCTGGAAAGTAAGTGTTGAGTGGTCCAGACACCTGCACAATGCAGATGGGACTGATGTATTGCAAGCTATTACACATAATGAGAAATATTTAAGATTACAAAGGTTGCTGCTATATAATTTTTTCTGTGAGTGCTGTTAGCAGAATTCACAGCTGATTTGGAGAGAGAAGTAGATTTGCTCAGAGCGATAGACGTATGATGATGACGGGCCGAAAATTGTCTGAGTAAGGAAAAAACTGGGAGAAGAGACAGCTTACTGAGCAGCACAGGGTTGCAGGAAAGACTAATAATTGGAAGAGTGTCAATGACCAAGAGTTAAAAGAATGAAGCTAAACACTAGTTGAATTCTTTGGCAAAGTCTGTAGTGCCACCAATCCTGGGAAGTTTCAGCATTGTAGATCAGCATGAGTGCTAATTAACAGATCCTGCATTCCAGTAACACGACCAATTTAGAATTCACCAATTTCTTGTCACTCGAGCCTGAACACCAAACAGGCAACTGCAGTGTTTTCTGTTATTGGCTGTTATACAGGTACAGGGTTTATACCTGGCTCTGGTGTACGTGATGAGTCCTGAGAAGGGTCATGTGTAAAAGAGAGGTGATGAGGTCAGGTAGCTGGGTACTATTACACAACCCATCATTTTTTTCCTCATGAAATAAAGCTGATATGAATGTGATGTGTTTGACTACTCACATAATCTGAATCTTGTACAATTTGCCTTAGAGAGCAGAAAAGGAAGCAGAAATTAAATAGGAAGAGAAAAGACTTAAAGGGAAAGGAGATGAACAATTCAAGATGTAGGTCTAGCGTTTTTACTGCAAAGTGAAGCAAATGAAATGTCAGACTGGCTTTCTGAAGGGCTTCAGAGACTTCTAAAAGGGAGAGAAAGGCAGAGGTTTGATTAAGGTAATGGGATTCATTATGATATGATTGTTGGGAAGCGTTGCTGACTTTGCTTAAGTGGAGAAAAGATAGAGGGGGTGTATATAAGAGCTTAAAGAGATCAGTATTCCAGCAGTGTCACAGAAGGGGTATTTAGCTATCAAAATTTGTTAGGGTTGTCCAGCTCTTCAAAACACTACCTGTGCCTGAAAAGAAAACAAAGAGGAAAAATGTTTTACAGCTTGACTTGTATTAGTAAGATTATTGAAACTGGAAGCATCTACTTGGAATAAGAAATACATTTGGAATGACAGAGCTGTGTTTTATTAAGGCATCAGCTAGAAGGTGAGGATTAGGAATAGGAAAGACAAAACAAAAGGATGGTGGCAATTCTACATTAATATGGTTGAATTAAATCGCAGTAGGTTGTTATTTAAAAAAAATAAAAAACATCCCACAGAGGACATTCTTGTCTTATCTTGTTTTAGGATTCTGTTACTAAAATCAGAATTTGGTCTCCTCTTTGAGTTACTGATTTTCATCCCAGTTCATAGGCAAGGAAACAAGAGTTTAACATAGTGACTTCTCCACAGTAGAGTGCAACTGCAACAACTAACTTAAATACAGCCAAAAAGGGAACTTTTTTTGTGCTTGAACATCATCTGTATTTATTTCTTTGCTACAAGTAACTTAAGTATTTGACAAGGTGTCACTATCAAAAACCACCAAGGGAGTTAGGAGGTTAAGGATCTGTTTCTGTTCACGAATCTGTCTCCTTGGCTATTACAATGCTTTAGGTAATAGCCAAGCACATAAATCTTTTGCCTCCCAAGCATTACATGATCCAGTAGGAAACATGGAGACAAAAAAGGCAGTTGCTTTTACATCCTATATTTCTCTATGATTCTTTGGCACTTGCAGGGGGAGAATTCGTGCTGCTTTGACAGTGTTTGCTGCCTGAAGCTCCATCCCTGTCTTGTCAAGGAAAGACAGGGATATAGCAGGTTGGATGGAAAACACCTATGGACTGGACCTGAGCTAGATGGACTTTGGTGACTGGATTATTGAGAATGGTAAATGATGTGAAGCAGAGAACATAAATAAATTCAGGAGACCGCTTGGTGGGACAGAGGAAAGTTAAAACTCATGGTGAAGGTGTAATGATGGTAAACAAAGACAGAACATGAGATACTGTGAAGATAGCTGGCATTCTTGTGATTAGAAAGGCAGCATCTCCTGCAGCCTGAGAAATACACCAGAATAATTACTTTTCTACTTCATAAACTCATTCTCTTATTGTTCACTAACTTCTTGTCATCACTACAGGCTCCAGCTCAGACCTCTCATTAATCACAGCTGGAGAGCTTTGTATTTCTCACACTAGGGGAGGAAGCCAGGTTTCTAGTTCCCAGTGATCTTCTCTTATTCTTAAACATTTTTGTTTGTTTGTGGGGAAAAACAAAATTATCTTTCTGCTCCTCTATCTTTGACCAAATGTTACTTCTGGTGAAGATACCATCAATGATAATGCTTGAATCTAAAAGGGCAAAGAAACTTCAAAAATTTCGTTATTCAGATTTCTTTTGTAAGCTAAGAGAGAGCAATACATGTTTGCAAAACAGGCAAGTACAAAAATGCTAAAAAAACCTCCTCAGGGATGAGACAAGGTAACAGGCAGAATTAGGTGCATTCTGCTCCCAGATGCTCTGAAGGTCCTGGATAATAAAACTCACTTCAGGTTACTCTAGCTTTTCACTAGTTTAAGAAAGAGCAAAACCTAACACATTTTTTAAAACCACCGCCTTCCTTATGATATCAAAATCTGAAGAGAAAAATGCCCCATTATTAGGTCTTAGAAAATCCTAATCATTCAGGATTCTGCATACCAAGCTGTAGCTTAGAGCATGGCGGTGCAGATTTGTACATCTAATAATATTGGGATCTTAGATTTAGTTTTTGCTTTTGATCGAACCAAATACTTTTAAAAGATTGTATTGTTATGTGTATAATAATGTCTCTTTATTTTGCACTCCTGAGCTAGCATTTCAAAGCAACAGTATTATTGTAGGACCCTGTTTAAATAAAACTGGGATATAAACAGAAAATAAAATAAATCATGTATTTTTCTTGAAAGATTTGCGTTTTTAAAGCTCAGATCTGTAGCTTTCCCAGAAAGTTGTTTCCAAAGCAAATGGTAAATTGAGGATATGCCATGCTATAAGAGGACAGTTCCTTCGGTAGCATGACTGTTCCTCCAAAAACTTTTTAAAGTTTCAAAATAAACTCAATCAAGAAGCTTTTCTATTGAAGTCTAATGCTTTCTGTCACATCTTCTGCCCAAAGACTGACAACTTGGCCAACCATACCCAGAGGCAGGGCAGCAGAATACATGTATGGTGACTGTAAGTGGAAGTGAATGGCTGGTGACTGGCCCAGCGAGGGATAGGAAGGAAGGTTCAGCTCAGGCTGAGGCATGCTCGCAGGGTTGTGTTGTTGTTTCCTGAAGATGTCCTTTGTGACCCCGTTCCTTTCCTCTTCCTTTCCCTGCGGTGAGAGACCCTGGCAGGCAGAAGCAAGGTCAGGGGAAGGTGGCAGAGCCAGAGGCATGGGCTGAAATGAGGCTCGCTGCTCTCCCAGCAGTGACTGGGGACAGAGGAAAAGTCTTGTCTTGCATCTGATCTTGAAGAGGGGCTGCTTTTGTGTGCACCCTTGGCATGCTGAGGCAGAAAGAAATGCCCTCAGGAGCACACAAGGATGCCAGAGAGGACTTCTGGTCCTTAGATACTCTGGCAGTCCGCACAAACAACAGCAATTTGTCTGGTCTCCAGACATTTATTTATTGAGTGGAGAGGAGAACTGAGCAATTGGCAGGACAGCATAGTTGGGAAGGAGGACAGATAGAGCAGAGAGAGGGAGAAGCTAGCTGGCAAAATGGCGTCGAGACTTCTCGCACGCCCCCTTTTATGACTTCATTCACGGAGGCGTAGTCCTTCTTCCCGGAAGCCTGGGAGAACCACAGCTCTCTGGGAAGAAGAAAGCTGGACAACATGGGAGCATCCGGTTCCTCCATGTTGAACCCAGGACACACGTGGAACTATTCTTATTTAGTTACCAGAAGAAAAGTGGCTCAATCAATTAAATAGCCATCAAACCATCCAGTGCCTTGCCAGCCTTAGTGAAAGTAATTTGTGTGAAATTCTGTTTTGAGTATACAGACATCACTCCTGTTAAGATAATTTACCAAGTTAGTGGAGAATGGGACTCCTGTTGTTGTTCTCAAGAATCAGACTAATAAGGAAATAACACCAAAGATTTTTCTACCTAAGCATCATCTCATTAGTTCAGTTTTTGGACTTGAGGTCTTTCTAAAAATTCTGGGAGATGCCTATATTTTAATACTATATGTACTTTATTCCAGAAAGGAGAGAAGGGGATTTGCCGGTGCACATCATCTGTATGAGTTAGTGAGAGGTAGCCAGTTCGTCGCATAGGTGTTCATGCATGCAGCAAACCTCTCAAGTTGCTGAAATCAAATGATATCTAGTATTGTGTGATGCAAATGAGCTGGTTTTTTTATTATTTAAAAGGGATTTTTTTGAAAATCAAACCATCAGGGTGTATGAGCACAGGCTGAACAGGGGATGCGAGGCGCAGGTGGCAGCTGTAGCTGTACTGGTATTGTTGCTCAGCCTTTCACCTTGCACGTGCTTACTGTGTTGTAAAGGTAATTGTAAAATAATAACAATTTATTCCCTGTCTCTTTCTTCATCTGTAAAATACTGAGTGACAAAGTAGTGTCTGAAGAACAGGCATTTTTGTGATTGAGGAGCAAGAAAGGAAGGTAAGATTGGGAAAAAATGCTGATGAAGGGTCGTTATCCTTATTTCACCTTGGTGTTAACAAAAGCCTTAACAAGCCTGGATATGCTGACAAGCGTGCAGCTGTCCCATGCACACTTGCTGCTGCAGCTGGGCAGGAAGGCAGGAGCTGATGGAGGTGCTAATGGTGTACCCTCTGCATCAATTCCCATCACCACTGCTGGGGCAGTGAACAGTCCCCATGGCTGGGCAGGCAGGGACCGCTTGCTGCTGTGGCCCTGGCCATTGTCCTCAGCAGCAGTAGGGTGCAGCTGGAGGAGAAAGCAGGGTACTGGCAAGCAGCAAAGCCCTGGGAATAGTGGTGTGGTTTAACCCAAGCAGGCAGCAAAGCACCACACAGGCACTTGCTCACTCCCCCAGCCAGTGGGATGTGAAAGAGAGTTGGAAGGGTAAAAGTGAGAAAACTTGTGGATTGAGATAGTGACAGTTAAATAAATACTGGGGGAGGGGAGGAGGTAGAGGGGTGGGGGGGAAAGGAAGGAAAAAACAACAAGGAGAGGCAGGAAAAAAAAATGATGCAAAAGAAAATAATCTTTCCTCACCAACTGACTGGCACCCCAAGCAACATCATCTCCCACCAACCTCCACCCCTGTAGTTTTATTGCTGAGCACATCATCATATGGGATATCCCTCTGGTCAGTCGGGGTCAGCTGTTCCAGCTGAGTCTCCTCCCAACTTTTTGTGAACCTCCAGCCCACTCACTGGTGGGGTGGTAGGGGCAGAAAATCCCTTGACATTGTGTAAGAACTGCTCAGCAACAGCTACAACAGCCCTGTGTT
>NW_010393165.1:52875-54486 GCF_000710305.1 Buceros rhinoceros silvestris | reverse complement strand
AGGTCCCTTCCCATCCAAACCATTCTGTGATGGCATGATTCCATGACATGAGTGTCCATCTCTGCTGAAAGGGGCTTCTTCCTCGCTCTGCTCCTGTTGCCACCCAAACAAGTCAAAACATATGGAATTTACTGCTTTTTTGTGGTTTGATTCCTAAAATTCTCTTATCTGTGAAGGTATAAACTGAGGGCATCAATACACAAAATCCCTTCCCTCTCCTTAACACAGCAGGGAAAGGGTGGAAGGCGCAACATAGGAAGCCTATTAAAACATGAAGGGCAGGGTGTTGTTTGACTCCTTCTTACCCACCCTTTCAGGGAAGTCCCACTGGGATGGGAATTTACCATCAAAATTAGCACGAAGGATGCTTGCACCTCACATAATACATACAATGAAACGGACACTAATTTACCCTGGATGCCCCAGTTCACGTTTGCAGTATCCTTGCACAAATGGAAAATAAGAGTTTGTTGTTTTATTTGACCCAAGTGCAAGGCAGAGATGGCCCTTTGCGCTGCAAAGTTTGCGGCGTTCAGAGGAGTAACCATTTATAACAGCTTTAAAGTTCCCAGCGGACGCAGGACTATTTTTCAGGTGGGAAGAGCTGACAAGCAGGGGTCCAGCTGAGAAACAAAGCCTGGCTGCTGCTTTCTGAAGCAGAGCTTTTGTGCAGGTTTCTTGCCGGCACTGAATCTGCAGCCACAGTCTAACGCAGCTCTGCCATCAGGAATAACTTATCTCTCCCAGAGGTGTGAATCACCTGAGCAGAAAATTGGCAGAAATTGATTTCCGAACTCCCAAAAATATTTTAGTATTGAAAGCCAGCTGGGCAAATCCTGCCCAGAGTTTGGTTTTCCGACGCCGCTCTGTTTAAAACGCTGTGAGATACTTTTATTGTCTTAAATTGTCCAAATGCCAGCAAATAGCATTAAAAATGAGGCGTGCTTGAGGTGAACCCCGTAATTGTTGCTCATACAATGGAATGAGTCTGTGTTTTGTAAACGACCGTGCACAGCCCTTACGTGATTTACTATAGACCTACAGTAAATTTTCTTGCGGGAGATTTTATGGTGCCTTGTTGAATCGTGAATATTAAGTCAAACCTTCCTATAGCTGAGGAAAATAGAAGCCAGATCTGCAGAGAGAAAGAAACAAGGAGTTTTTGTTAATGTGTATTCCTGTAGTAAGAGAACAGGAATTCTACCCTATTGAAGATTAGACTTACAACCTTTGGTGTGTAGTTTTGTTTTAAACAAACCCCAAACCTGCACACTCTTGTTAATCACCATGAAGAGCTCTCTTCAACCATCAGAACGACAAAAGAGCACTAAAATGCTCTGGCCACATTCCAGGTTTGGTTTGGTTTTGGGTTTTTTTTGAGGAAAATTCTCATAACATACTTTTTTCTATGAGAAGCGTGTTTTTCCATGATTCATAAACCCGCTTTTATCCAGTCCATGAAAGGACCTCTCTCCATTATGTAGACCAGAGCTGACACATTTATGTGCAAAATTGCTGGAGCATTTACACCACTATTCATCAAGGCAGTGTCTGTGCTCCAGGAATATTGCAATCACCGGCACAATCAGTTTAACACACATGCACAAATTC
>NW_010393165.1:44322-52789 GCF_000710305.1 Buceros rhinoceros silvestris | reverse complement strand
CGTGTTATTATAACACATAACAAAACGTAACAGCCGCTGCACTATTGGGCCATGTCTATAAAAAGTTGCTTTTGCCTTCTCAGTCGTGCGCATGAATAAGAATTAACCAATGCCATTATGTTATTGATGTAATACAGACTAAACAGAGATCTGCATAAAACCAAGATATCAGTTGGTTCAGGAAATCGCTGATAAGAAATACTCATTTCATCCGCAGAGTGACCAGCTGAAATCCAGCCCATGCAGCAGCAGCTGGAAGTTACCCCACCCAACTGGTTGTACGTGGCCTGTGCAAGATGAATACTCATTTTTCTCTTTTTGTTAGAAAATATTTAATCACCAGCCCCTGTTATTACCCTCCTCTGTCCACGGGTGATGTTTCCTAGATACACTTTTCCAGTCCACTCTTCTCCATCCAGGTTTACAGATCCAGTCTGTGTCCCCACCTGATCCTACGCTTCACAGGTGGCTTCAAGGTGCCATCCAAACTGAGGAAGGTGTTGAGGAACACAGCCTCCCATGGTTTGCTGCTGCCACACCTCATCACGGTGGCTGGAGACAGAACACATCGTCTTCTGCTGAGGATAGAAGGGTTATTTCTTGTGCAGAGGGAGATGAAAGAGGTTGTCAAGGCACTGCTGGCCATCTTCCTAACTCTGAGACAACACCCGGACACCTAAAGCCTGAGCTGTAGCATGAAGAGCTTTTTTAGAGGACCTGAGTCTCAGTGCAGTTCCCCCCGCCCTCACCCCAGCTCTACTTCAGACCCAGGTAACTCAGATGCGAGCTCTCACCCAAACCCATTCTCTGCTCTGCGCTGGGATGTGGGTGGCCAGTGTGGGGCACCCAGTCATGCCGAGGATTGGGTAAGAGCTCTCTGAACTTGTCCCAGGGCTGTCTCAGGATGTGAGCATTGTCCTCGCCAGCAGCTGGGGGTGAGCAGCTGCACATGCAGCCACGGGCTTGCTGAGCAACTGTGAAACAAGAAGGATTTCTTCTGCAGCCTTGGGGGTGGTCACCACCCCACTGACAGGTGACCTTATACCCCACAGAATGCAGCTTTGTCATCCCCAGACAGGACGGAGTTGGACTTGGTAAATGTGGGGGAGGGAGGTATTTAGCTTTCAAAAATCGCTGTGGCTGTCAGGTGAGAAAAACATTTATTTTCATGAGGATTTTCACGGACTGTACTAGTGAAGATTCTAAAAAAATTGCCTAAATAAGTATTTACATGATACTGTAACCCAGAATGGTTTCAAAGGAGCCTTTATGATCTGTCAGGTCAATAATCTGCATTTTTAAAAGTCCCTGAATACATATTTGCATGATCTGTATTTCAAAAGCTCTAGTAAATATGTATTTGCACAATAGACCATAACAATCTCTTTTAAGCCATCGTGGTCTATATATAGTGTTAATCCTCATATATTCCAGAGGAGTTTTATTTTCCAAAATAGCTTTTATTAATAAGATGTTCAGATGCTGCGGTTCTGAGGGCGATAGAAGGATGTAATCAAGAGGGATGAGGACGGCTTTTCATGCAATTAAAAACTCATTTAAAAGTTAGGCCAACAGTGTAAGCAAGCGTTCAGTTTTACCCCCCCTTTCAGCCCACGGAGTTCTCCCAGCAACCTCCCTCTTGGCGCATCGTCTACCGCTTTCTGCCCCGTTGCAGGTAGACCGTATCCTCCTGAGTAACAATCTCTGGCAGGCAGCCGGCAAGCTTTCCTGTGAAAATCTTCCTGTTGTGCTCTGGGTGGGAGAAATGAGGCAGAGGGAGGCTCAGAGTCAGGGATCTAAAGCAGAGCAATATATTTATGAACCCAAATGTTTTTCCAGGAGAGTCTGCTTTGCCCAAGGTCTTGTTGGCATTTCCACGTTAGCCTGGAAAGGACGTGTCCTTTGTCAGAGGCAAGGTAGCTGTGAGAGGCTCATCTGAGACGTTGTCCTCTGGAGGTTTTGCTTTGAGATCTCCTCTGCAACATGCTGGGTCTGCCCCTGGATGCTCCCGTACTCGTGGCCCTGGGGTGCGGCTGAACGCAATGACCAAATTCTGTGTCCAGCAGTTCCATCCATGTTTCTTCATCTCCACCATAGATGGCATTGTAAGACGTTGCATGGCACCATCTGGTGCTGTTTTCCTCCACTTATTCTGGCTGGACATAAAGTAGCAAGTTCATAATTTTTAGTCACAGATGGCATCAGAGGCAGGGGTGGGAGTTGGGGTTTTCTGCAAGAAAACCACTGTATTAAAGTTTGGCACTCTTCATCCCAGTTAACTTTGCTGTTGATGCGCTTGAGCCTCTAAAACACAGAGACTGTTTTATTAAAAAACAGCATTTGGAATAATTTTCTAAATTTAGGGTCTTATCCTGGCTTTATAGACGTACACAGTGAGTTCCCTGTCAGTGGGCCAAGGCCTCAATTTTCATTTTCAATGCACTGCAGAAGCGAATATGTGTAATTGCATTATCAGACACAGAGCAGAGGTGGATGTTTTATCACTGCGAAGAACAGTGTTGTGAGGTTATCAACATCCTGGTCATAACAACTGATTTCTTTAAATACCCGATCCTGAAATTCTGACGCAATCAGAAATTATTCGCTGTATAAAATTACAGAGGGTTTGACGACTTCGGTTGTCTTTGCTGTGAACAGATACTCCATTCCTCCAGCTACTTGTATTATTCATGCACTTTTGTACATCTTGCATTGAATTAACTTAACTTAGTGGAACAGCTTCAATCTGAGACCGTCAGTCCCAGCGGCCAGCAGTTTGGCTTTGGATGTGGGAACGCAAAAGCTAAATAAATAAACCTAAAAAAATCCTCTATCCCTTGATTGTGGCCACCGTGCCTCCACCTCGGCCGAGAACCTGGTTTCCTTGCCGCTTCTCCTCCTCCTCGCACGGGCATGTGGTGCAGGTAAGAGAAGGAACCTGCACATCTTGTTTCTGTTTGCAAAGGAAGTACACCCTGCACTTTCCCTCAACATAAATTCAGGCAAAGTGGTATGTCATTAATCAGATGCAGGATCTGGAAAAACCATACAGAGACTTTGTGTCTTATATTAAAAGCAGCAACTTACGGCTGGTTAGTTTGTTTATTGAAAATGTTTTATGAACATGGTACCTTGCAGAATGTGAAGAATAGGACAAAATGAGATTATTTCTCCATCCCCCCTCCAGCTCTGATTTTCTGCATAAACAATTTGGATCATGAACTGTAAAAATACACGTGTTGGTGCTGCAGCTTACATGGAGTGTGAGTGGCTCAGATCGTGGGGAATGGTAAAACAGAGTGCCAGGTATTTCCAGACTTAGAATAAATCTGAGTCAAAGATTAAACCCAAGCTGCAAGAGCTCCCCTGGCTTTCTCTCTAGTGCTGTGACACAGCACCTTGGCTTCTATGGCTTTGGATCACGTGCAGGAGCTTTGTGGTGGAGTCGCAGGAGAAAGTCTCACCTGGTCCAGCATCATCCCAACTCCAGTGCTTCTGAGCGGAGCAGAAGCAGCAGCCCCCCAAACACACACGGGCACAAGATCCCTCATTTTTCCTGCCCTGACAGTTGCCTATTAACATAATGCAAATCGAAGCCCTTTCCTAATGCTAGAATCCCGGTGCACAAAGACTTTCCTGCTCCATTAAAAAGACAATTTTGCCCGTGCAGTAATGGAAAACGTCAGACTCAAGTAGGAAAGTGGGTGCCTCTAAGTATTCCATATTTTACAGGAATATGTTTTAAATGAAATACTGCCTGACAGATAAATTACACTGGCTTTGCGTACCTACCCGGCTGATTTAGAGCTACCAGCAGTGCAGATGGTTGGCGACAACTTTGTAGGTGCTTAAACATCTTGGTACATGAATGCAATTTTTGCACTAACGCAAAACACTTGCAGAATGACCCCTGGTATGTCATGTTTTCCATTGAGAGAACTGATTTGGACTTACAGAGAAAAAAGTAGTATACAAATTACTTCAGGTAACCTGTAGCCTTTAAAGAGAAAAGAAATGCAATTATATCTGCTCTCTGCAACCACAGTTTAATGAAAACAGAAGACTGAAATGGTCTTTCTAAGTTTCAGAACTTACAACAGGTCCCTGCTTATTAACAGAGCAGTTGTACTAGCAATTTGTTTTTGTAATTATGTTCTTTGTGGTCTACACAGTTTTCAAATAGTGATGCAAAAAGGACAGCTGGAAATACTGCTAGTTGCTTACCTAATCCCCAGTGAGAATAAAAATAGATAACAGTAAATGAGACTGTATGCAGGAAGCTAAATTAACGGCCAAAGCTGAGATTTTTTTTTTTTAAAGACACAGTTACTTCAATGTATGCCTTAAAAGACGAAGATGAAATGTATTAAATATCAGTAGGAATACCCGGGCCTTTGATTAGGTGAACGAGGAGCAGAGCTTATTCCCTGGCTGAAAACACCCTGGTCTTGTACAAAGCAAATAAAGAGCTTGACCACAAAGTGCTGGTATTTCCCATGCGAAAAGTGAGCACCGAGGCAAAACGGTTGCTCGTGGAGTGACGCTGGTTCTCCCGCCTAGGCTTGTGTTTATTCTCAAAAGAAACTGCCCAGATTCGTGTTTAAGCTGCGATTTGAACAGGCTTCGAAGACGGTCACTTTTCCAGGAGCAGCGTTTCACCTGGCAGAAGGGAGCTGTGCACGCACCCTGGCTTGAGATGGTGAGGCTGAGTCTCACGGGAGGCCTGGAAACACACAGTTTTGAAGAAACTCAGCCAACCCAGGCGAGTCGGGAAATGTATAAATTCCAGCCCAAGGTTCATACAGCCACACAATCAGTCTTTGCTCGAATATCCTTCCTGCGGTTTGCTCAGCACAACTTTCCTCATTTCATTTTAATTTGTAAGACTTGTGTTGGCACTTGCCATCAGTATCTAAATCTCTTCAAAGCTTCAGCGCTGAAGGACAGAGGGCACCTGTAGCTGCCCGCTGTGGATGCACCCTCCCTCCACGAACCACCGAGGCTTTGGAATTTTAGATTAACAAGGATTTTACTTGCATTTGAGTAACTAACTAGCGAGCCAGGCGGGTATCAATCAGCATTTCATTATGCCATTTTGCATTAGCTGAGGATGTGACCTGCACTATTCCCTCCTGCAAAGCAACATCTCGTAGCTGTCATTTCACTGAAGCTCTAAAGGTAAATGCATGATGGAACGGGGAGCTGACATTTGCTAGGGGAAGCTCGCAGGAGCAGCGGGCAGCTCCCAACCCCGCGCCCGCAGCCTCTCCTCGTGCCGCGGAGGAAAGCAAACCCTCAACGCTTGTGAACTTCGTTTCCTGACATCCGCTTTCTTGAATATTCCTCCCAGATCTGGGAGGCAAGAGCTCGGCTGCAGAAAAACCCAAATGCACAAAGCAGAGCCAACAGGAAATTCGTGTTTTACCAAAAGCAGGAGCCAAGTGAGATCACTGTGACACGGGACTGTGCTCCGGCTGCAGCGTGGGTGCGGCGGGGTTGTGTGAGGCAAATCTGGGGTCAAACAGGTCCAAGAGCCGCGTTTAAGGTCCTGATCTGGAGCAAGCTGAAATCAAAAGAAAAGCTCACCTTGGTTTAAAGGAAGGCCCTGAAACAGTGCCTTTATGTCTATTATTATCTGAATGTGTCCAACAGATCAGTGAGAGCCAACAGATCAGAGTCGCCTTGGGAAACGATTCCTTGCCGTTCTGCGGTGGCTCTCTGCAGTGCCAGGTACTTTGAGAAGTACCTACAGCACTCACCTGTTAACTGCAGCTTATACCCCCAGCTTTCTCTACCCACATCATCCATTCCTCTGTGTCCTGGTGGTTAAAAACAATCTGCTGAAAGAAATAAAATCCCTCTGCTTCCCCAGAGATTCGGAGGAGGGTGCTTGCTCCTACACTGTAAAATTTGGCTGTGTGGAAAGGGGGTCTTCCATGGTTTTTTTTTTTTTTTTTGTATTGAGGGAGCCAATATGAAGCGCACTGTATTTTCCTTGAGGACTCAGTTTGCTCTGTCTGAGGCCAGGTAAGAAAAGAAGAAGAGGAAAGCCACTTGATTTTGTGCCTGGAGCAAAGCTAAGCGGTTCAAGGCCAGAGTAAACATGAAGCAAATGAAAAAAAAGTGTGAGAGAAGAGAGGTGCTGTGATTTAGCAATGAGCAGAGCTTGGAAAGAGCCAGAGGCTCAGTTGCCTCCCCTCAGGGATGTCTGGGCTGCCGTACCCGCTGGCGCTGCCCATCTTCCCGGCTCCAGGCAAAGCCGCATCCCGAGCCAATTTTCTTGTATTCCGGGGATGCTCCATCACAGGTTGTTTCCAGCTCCGTCCCGCTGCACCACGCTGGTAGTAGCTGGGTGTTTCTGATCACCTCCACAAACCTGGCGCTGTTCCACCGCTCGGTCTGACTCCAGATGGCAGGATGAGGTTTCCTTGGTTTGATCTGTACTACAACAGACTTTTAAACAGTGTTTTGTTGCAACCATTTCCAGCCCTGAGCTGAGCTCTGCTCTCAGAAAAATCACTACTCGGAGAAGCTAAAAATGCCCCCAAAGCTGTTGAGAAATTAACGTAAATGGCTTCGGGGAGGCTATGTTTGGGATTTGGTTCTTCTGACAAGGAGATGTCTGAATCAGATATGCCGGAGATACTAAAAATTCGCCTGGACAAGGCAGTCTGATCCAGCTGGATCTGCTGTGAGCGAGAGGGGAGCCTGTACAATCTCTAGACATCTCTTCCAGTAAAATTAGCAAAACCTAAAAATCTGGTGCTGATGGTCTTAAAAACTGACTTGTGAGATACGAACTTCAATCATATACCTTATAGGTATATGGTAGTTGCAGGTAGTTGCAAAGCTATAGCTTATGCATGGCAGTACAAAATCCCCCAAAGGCAGCTGCTTCTGGAGATTCGGTCCATCAAGCTCAACTATTAAGAACATTCTAGGGGAAGAAAAAAGAAAAAAAACCCAACCAAAACCATTTATTTTTCTTTCATCTGGACTAACAGAACCAGAACAGAAACACTCAGTACTCATAGAGGATGGTGGCTCCAGAAAAGAGGCTGTCTGGACATACGAAGTGAAAAGGATTTTCAGGATTGTTAACCTGCTTCTCATTTCCTCCTTGCTTGCAGCGACCCCACAAAAGGGAGAGGGGAAGCAAAGGCGGTTTCTCACTCCCTCTGCTTAAGTAACTGCTCAAAGCACAACAGCTGCTGAGGTTTCTATCTACAAGAGCTAATGCACAGCCCAAATACTCTGCAGTTGGACACTGGCATAATTTTCAGGGAAACCCTTTCCTGGCCGTACTAACCACGCTACTTAATTTTTTATTGCAACCTCCAGACCACGATGCTGCAAGTTCACTCACCAGAATCTGAAATTACAGTCCTGTATCTCAGACAGTGCTTGGACTAAAGCGATGGGAACTGCTAACGGGTTAGTGTGGCACTACATGTTGGTGCCTGTGCTGCCGGGTAGTCTTAGGATGCTTCTTAAGTCCTTCAGTGGCTCCAAATTTGGGGACAGACAAAGACTTCTCAACATTTTTAAGACCATTGTAGGTTCAAGGGCAATATTGTGTTTGGTCTAACAGCAGAACTTGGGTGTACAGGACTTTTGGGAAATTTAATGGCATATCCGCTTTCTACTTCTTTCACTCTCAGACACTTACAGCCAACTCACTCTGATCTCGTTGGAAAGATGGGACTCCAGTTGTTTCTCAGCCCCACAAATCATCTTTCCAGCTTGCCATTGCTCCTGCTATATACCCGCAGCATCTTACAGTTTTTCTGGCTTTCACCTTCACATTCCTGCAGGGCAGGAGTGATGCAGTGGTAGTGAAGTAGGGTATATGCTCTGTGGACTGTTCTAAGCAAAGCTCAGTTGTCCAACCCCCTGAGACTTGCTTACCCTGTGCTTTCCTGCTGTTTCTCTTTTTCATCTTCCCAGCATTCAGCATATATAGTTCTAAGCCTCAGTGTCACTCCACGTGTGCAAGAAAAAGGCAGGAGAAGTCAGGATGGGAAAAAACCTTCCCAGATTACTCAAAGTCCAGGCTGGACTCTTTGAAGGGAAAGCTAGACTCAAACTCATGTGTGGTTCTACTCACACAGACGAAGTCACAGTCATTATAAAAATACTTCTAAAAAAATTGATCAGGGATTGTCTGTGTGGCCAGGCTGCAGATTGAGCCCCAATACACTGCCTGGGGGGCTCAGCATCTTCCACCCGCTGCCTGGATCAGACCTCGGTGTGCTGTCGAGCGGGTAGCCACACATCGGGCTGTGCTCAGCATTTCCTGTAACGAATCCCCTCGGTGCTGGCAAGCCCTGAGCCCTGTCCCTGCGGCAGGGACTGCTACCCGTGTGAAATTAAAGAGATCAGATTTACAAGGAAGATAAAGCCGAAATGTCCCCTGAGGCAACGTGCCTGCTGCCACCTTGGAAAGGGCTTGGGGACGGCGACGAGC